>NC_142930.1:54785253-54882753 GCF_046866305.1 Octopus bimaculoides | reverse complement strand
TCCGTAATGCATCTTATGGCTATGCCTGTCACCTGTATGGTGAAGACTCCTATATTGGGGAGTAGTAATGATTAGGGTGGGGTAGCTGACTGCTTATTGTGATCATTCGTCTTTTGGTTTCCTGTAGCTTTACTCTCTTTTACAAACCCAGTGAACATACATATAATTCCTATTTCAAAGAAATTCAAACAATATATACAAGACCCAACTTAAAAAGATTCTCAACAATTCAACTTCTCTGGTTGACATTAAGACACCCACTCCCAATAGGGGTCTTAACTCTCACATTTTAGAGCTCCATGACCTCCATTTTTCAGGAGCAAAATCCTTTTAACAGGTTACATAAGACTGGAATTTTGGATTCTGCGCATAAAGATCAGTAGTATGGGATGCATGTACCATGATTAGAATTTTTTTAGGGTGTGCAAAAAGGGAAGAACCCTCATCTGCAATTTTGTTGAAATTCGAATCATATGTATTCCAGTTCCTTACAGAAAATATAACAGAAAAGTCTAATTCTTCAATTGCATGTAACACAGACAACGCTGGGTATCTCTGCTAGTGATAGCTATTTTGAACAAAATACACAATTCACAAAGTTCAGGTAGTATACATTTTCAGTTTTCAACCAGTTCAATTTTAAGCATTTAGTAAATTTTCAACATTTTAACATTTTTTTTTTGTGTGTGCTAGTATGGGTGGACAATGTGTTGTACCATCATCATCATCATCATCATCGTTTAACGTCCGCTTTCCATGCTAATATGGGTTGGACGATTTGACTGAGAACTGGTGAAACCAGATGGCTACACCAGGCTCCAATCTGATTTGGCAGAGTTTCTACAGCTGGATGCCCTTCCTAATGCCATCCACTCAGAGAGTGTAGTGGGTGCTTTTACGTGCCACCGGTACGAAGGACAGTCAGGCGGTACTGGCAACGGCCATGTTCAAAATGGTGTATTTTATGTGCCACCCGCACAAGAGCCAGTCCAGGGGCACTGGCAACGATCTCGCTCGAAAATCCTTACACATGTCATGGGCACAAGTGCCAGAAAGGCGACGCTGGGCACAGGTGCTATCCCGATTTCGCTTTCGCTTGCCCCAATAAGTCTTCGCAAGCTGAGTTTCATGTCCAATGAAGGAGACGACGTTGGCACAGGTGCCAGTCGTCGAATTTAGTTCGATTTCGATTTCACTTGCCTCAATTTCATTTAAGGCAGTGTTCTCAAAACTGACTTCACCCTTCCTTTCTTTTCTGACAGCACAGAACACTCATCAGCTAATCAAATTATATCTGAACTAGCATACACTAGCTGATACCTTTAATGCTCAGCTGCTCTCTAAGTTCATTTTGGTCTACCTTTAATGTAAACTGACATTACATATTCAGTAGAGTAAACTTGACACAATTTCCTTCAGCTTCCATGACTTTCCAATCTCAGCAACTATGAACTATGTTTCACTGTCTTTTAAGTCAGTCATGGGCAAACTTGCAGTCTGTAGAACTTTCTGAATGGCATGCCTAATTTCTTGTGGACAATAATAGTTGATAAGGCAATCAGCTGATATAATACTTAAATCAGAGAGAATGTAAGGGGGGAAATGAAAAACAGTATTGATCAATATATACAGACATTAAGATTTCAGATTTTGTAGCCAATCAGTTTACAAAAGAATAACTACCTACAGCTCACTACCAACATTTTGTCAAGAAGTCTATTCTAACAGTGAATTTTATTTTTAAAACTGATTTACAATAGATGAGAATGAAGAAATTGTTAGTATTCAACAGTAAGCTATTTGTTGAGAAACGATAAGTAAACATGAAGTATATTTGCCACTTAAATGTGGCTAACCGCTGAGGGTGGATGCTACTGTAGCTTGTAGCCCAAGGAGGATACCTCCTCCAGCTGGCTATTGACACACTTTCTGTACTCTATCAGTATTTGCAAAGGGATGCTATCCTTCCCATCTTCGACCTGATGTGATACGCACGGACCCCCCCACCCCCACCCGATAAGTAAACAATAGTCATTCATTCTATATATAACTTACTTATAATAAAGAGAAGTTTATGAAAGATTTTTAGAACTTCCAAAGTTACTTGTATAAAAGGTTATAAATATATCAGAGAAAAATAATGGAAAATGTATTATGAAACAAGTGCTATCATCACAAAGCAAATCAGAGCATCTGCTGAAAGTAGTCTGAAACTAGATTTCATTTCAGATTACAATTCTCTTTTAACTATATTCCGAAAGGGTTGGATATTACACAACTACAGCACTTATACTATCTAAATCAAAGGTATTGTGCTTAAGAAATTATTTTCAATTAAATTGTAAACATTCTAACAACTGGAGATTAAACATATTTTCTTTATTTAAACAACTAATATAAACAGCCAACAAAATACAGTTCATAAGGAATATAGAATTAACATGCCAGGTAAATCTAGAAACTGATTAGAGACATGTTAAATCAACATAGAACTTGCTTATTAAAGGTTGTTTATTTGTTACACATCTGAACTAATAATACAGATAACAAAAAAAAATAAATGAACTGTTATGAACATCAATCAATGATCCATAAATTTTTAACTGCTGAAAAGAGATGATTTAGGTAAATTAACAAAAAGAAACAGGTAACTTCAAATTGTTTACTTTGAAACTTGAAGGATTCGTTTGTCATTAAGGTATTATACATTGAAACTAGTTCAAAATTCTAATTCTACAAATGTTTGGAAATTTACAAAGTATAGACAAAGAGGATATGGGTAAAAACAAGGAATTACACATGAAAATCCAAGAAAATAACATATTAAATAAAATGCATGAAATCGTAATGGACAGCACTGCTTGATAATTTTTAGACAGATATTAATAGAAAGTCAAAAGGTATCAAATGCAGATAATTTATTCTTTGTTACAAAATCAATGAAACCCTAATAAGAAAAAAAACATTAATGATGTGTCATTATCACTTACTGAAACTAACAGACCTAGGCGCTGACTTTATTTCAGACATTAAACAACACACTATACTGAATATAACCAATAAAGTTCACCAAATACATAGAAAAAATTCTGGAAAAACTGATTAAAAACAACAAAAGGAATAAATTCAATTACAAAAGAAATCATTATTAAAAGGAAAACTATCTCTCTCTATCATTAGCTATTTAATGATAAGGAGAATCTTGGTTTTAACATCTCTGTATTTTTAATTATGCAGGAGAAAATAAAATATTCAGCAAAAGGTTACATAACTGACATTTCTGTATTCAAATCTAGTATTGAAGGTACTACAGACATTCTCAACAAGACAAAATCAATCAATCAGTCAATTCAAAATTAGATAAAAACTATTTCATTATTACTATCATTTTATCAATGTTCAGACTGGCACAGGCTTGCAATATTGTGATGTTTTCATAACTTAAGTGTTATTTCATTCATAAGGTCAATCAAATAATAACCGAGCGTATAAGATAATGCTCAATCTTACTGGTACAACATTTAACACTATGAAAGGCATGGCAATTTTTTACCCATTTTATGGCTTGTTTACATTACATAACCCCAAACTAAGAAAATTTATCTTTCATTAGCTAACGCTTCTCATATATCGGTGCACTTAGCGACATTCAACCTTGCCGAGAAGTTAGCATGTAAGATCAGGAATCCAAGGAAATAGATGGCAATCAGAGTCTAGAGACTGATTAGGACAGGTTAATACAGTGGTTTTTAACCATTTTTTTTTTTTTTACCTCTAGACCCCTTTCATTCCTATATTACTCCAGTAGACCCTTATATCATTTGATGTTTAAAAAAAAATCCAATTGTATTGTTATAATTAAATATTATTAGGAATTGTAGAAAAAATTGTTAAAATATTTTGAGTATAGTAAAATTATGAGCAATTTATTGCAGATAAATTTTAACAAACTCTCATATGGACACTTAAGGCTCATATGGACCCCATTTGAGAACCACTGAGTTAATCCATTAAAGTTCATAGGTTGTTGGCACTCCGTCGGTAGCGGCGACGAGGGTTCCAGCTGATCCGATCAACGGAACAGCCTGCTCGTGAAATTAACGTGCAAGTGGCTGAGCACTCCACAGACATGTGTACCCTTAATGTAGTTCTCGGGGATATTCAGCGTGACACAGAGTGACAAGGCTGGCCCTTTGAATTACAGGCACAACAGAAACAGGAAGTAAGAGTGAGAGAAAGTTGTGGTGAAAGAGTACAGCAGGGTTTGCCACCATCCCCTGCCAGAGCCTCGTGGAGCTTTAGGTGTTTTCGCTCAATAAACACTCACAACGCCCGGTTTGGGAATTGAAACTGTGATCCTATGACCGCGAGTCTGCTGCCCTGACCACTGGGCCATTGCGCCTCCACTTTAAAGTTCATAGAAATAATTATCTTTGAACATTTCTGCTAAATTAACAGTTTAGTGAACTGAAATAGAAAAAAAATAACATGTAAATGTATTACCTATAGTGTTGTATGTGCACACACATACACTCACATATTTACCAACATAAACAGTATCTGTGCACTGGTGATGGGTTGTTTTTTTTTAAGTCCACAGTTCAGCAGTTCAATGTGCAAAGACCAATGGAATAAAATACTTTACTAGTAAAACAAGGGTGGCAATAGAAATGACAACCTTAGAATACTGCTTCAAAAAATCTCATTCCACCAAAAACAGCTTGCAAAAAAAAAAAAAAAAAAAAAAACAGATGACAATTAACTAACCTGCTTTAACGTACTAACTTTAAAATAAGAAGTAATATTTATCACCATCAAAACATGGCTGTTTTCTAAGAATAGACCAATACCCAGGAGGGGTTAAAATTTTTTTTTAGGTCGTTCAATTTTTTTCAACTGATCAATAGACTAATCGATTAAACCTATCAATAATATACCCATAATGACTACGGGAAACAGCTGTAGAAATATGTAATGACCATTATTTATACTTTGTCCTATATATATATATATATATATATCATGCTCATTTTAACATCCACTTTTCCTTGCTTGCATGGGTTGAATGAAGTTTATTAAGACAGATTTTCTACAAATGAATGCTCTTCCAGTTGCCAAAACTCGTTTCCAAGTGAGGTAATAATTCATTATGGCCAGACATGTCCTCACAGAATATTCGAAATGGATAGCATAGCCTGTATGACAGTGAAAATGACTTTACAACTATTACACAACTTCAAGACTAAGAAACATTATGTTTAACTCTTTAGCATTTAAACTGGCCATATCTGGCCCAAATATTCTACTTGTTTTCTGTTTAAACTGGCCAGATCCAGCCTGTCACACTTACCCTACAATGTCAATCCACAAATAAACAGTAACATCATTAAAATCTCAAGACTTCAAGATAATGCGTGATTAGTTCAAAACAATGTTACTAAATAAGCTGGCACCCATGCCAACGTTGTCTCCTTCATTGGACACGAAACTCGGCTTGCGAAGACCTGTTGGGGCAAACGAAAGCGAAATCGTGATGGCACCTGTGCCCAGCAACACCTTCCTGGCACGCGTAAAGACATTCGAGCGAGATCGTTGCCAGTGCCGCTGGACTGGCTCCTGTGCAGGTGGCACGTAAAATACACCATTTTGAGCGTGGCTGTTGCCAGTACTGCCTGACTGTCCTTCGTGCCGGTGGTACGTAAAAGCACCCACTACACTCTCTGAGTGGTTGGTGTTAGGAAGGGCATCCAGCTGTATAAACTCGGCCAGATCAGACTGGAGCCTGGTGCAGCCATCTGGTTCACCAGTCCTCAGTCAAATCGTCCAACCCATGCTAGCATGGAAAGTGGACGTTAAACGATGATGATAATGATGATTGTTATTAAGAAACTCAACCAAAATCAAACTCTCAAAAAAACAATTTGTACAATAATACTTTTCTTAGTCTAAGAGAAAAAGAAAACAGAATTAAAGTGAAATACAATGGTTAACTATTTAAAGTCAAGCATTCTTTAGCTTTTTACTAACTTTGGTCATTGTGATATGGCCATGCTAAGGCACTGACCTCTAGAGTATAGGCAATTGCATCGATCCTACTACTTATTTTATCGACTAGAATGAATGAAAGTGGATTAGGGTAGGAATTGAACTTAGAATATAATCAAATGCCACAAAACACTTTACTGAATTTACCATCCACTCATCATATTCAATGAAATAAATGGTTCAATTTTCTGAAAATTTCAGGTAGTAAGATTCAGAATAAATTTTAATTTAAATAAAATTCAACAGCTCAATATAATTAATCTAGGAAGGATACATAAAAATCCATGTTTGCAAAATAGGCCATTATCATTCTTCTAGACAAGTTACATACCCTAAGCAACCATGGACTAAATAATAAAGCCACTCAGGATAACTAGTTATTTTTAAATATTTAAGAACTAGGTTTACCTTCAAGATAAAACAAACAAGAAACACACCACACAGATTCTAATCTCAAAATCCAAGATAAATGTAAAGGTTTGTCTAAAATAGCATTCATAAAACTGAAGAAAATATTCTCATATACAGATTAAACCTTTTGCAACTATATTTCTAATGAGATTAATTTATGTCATGCAATTAGTTTTGAGTAAAAACAAAATCAAGAATTTGGAGGTATTTAATAATATAACCCATTATTATTAATCTAATGTCCAGAAAATAACTTGTGTTTTTCCTACATAATCATGGGGGAAGGTTTAATTCAAATGTGAACACTTGAAAACAAGTGATATTGTATTGTAGAACTAGAGGTGATCTCAGGCAGATTGAAATCAGCAAAGTCCAAGTTAGATTTGATTAGTAACAAATAAATATATAAGATGGAAAGACTAACAAGCACTCTATGAACTTTAAAACTATGATGAACCAGAAGTTATTAACTGATTCTATGAAATCAAATTGAAAGTAAATGTTAATTTATCTAAATCAATGCCATCAATGTTTATACTTTCATAATAAAGTACGTACTCCAAAGGACTATTAAACTCGTTCACACATCAGACCACATGCTATCTAAACATAACTATGTATGCTGAAAACTGCCTTTCAATGGCAAGGACTCTTTGGAAAAGTGGAGTTTAACATGTCTATAATTTTGATGGTACTGGTGTTTGCAAATTAAAAGGTTTATTTGTTGTTAGCTAACCAGAGATCAGGGCAATCCATTTAATAAAAACCTCTAAAGGTCTCTTAAATACAAGTACCTTGTATAGCACAGATATCTTTTTTTTTTTTTACTCTGGAATTTTAAACCTAGAAATTAGGAATATGCATTATACATAAGAATGAAATAAGTGCTACTCATTTTCCTCTTTTTTAAATAAAGTTCTAAATTTATATAATTTACATCCCATCGCTGTAAAGTGTTTAGCAAACCAGTAGAGCAGGGTTGAAAGAACCCTTTAGTCATGATGAGGATATGACAACCTCTTTGGGGCAATGTGACAACACATCCAGTACACTCTGTAAAGCTGAGGTTAAGAAGAGGGGCATCAAGAAACGAAATGTTCACACAAAACGTGGTTCCCTAACCTGTTTAGAAGGACAGTAGCTCTAAATAAGAACCAACTCAACCCATGGCAGTATAGAAAGAAGACATACCACAATGATGGTGATGAAGTAAAGTTATACATTAATGCTTTTCAGATTTTAAATATATATTTATCATCACCATCATCATCGTTTAACGTCTGCTTTCCATGTTAGCATGAGTTGGATGATTTGACTGAGGACTGGTGAACCAGATGGCTACACCAGGCTCCAATCTAATCTAGCAGAGTTTCTACAGCTGGATGCCCTTCCTAATGCCAACTACTCCGAGAGAGTAGTGGGTGCTTTTACGTGCCACCGGCACGAAGAACAGTCAGGCGGTACTGGCAACGGCCACACTCAAAATGGTGTATTTTATGTGCCACCTGCACAAGAGCCAGTCCAGCGGCACTGGCAACGATCTCGCTCGAATGTCTTTACACATGCCACCAGCACGAGTGCCGTCACGATTTCGCTTTCGCTTGCCCCAACAGGTCTTCACAAGCCGAGTTTCGTGTCCTGCATAAGAGCCAGTCCAGCGGCACTGGCAACGATCTCACTCGAATGTCTTTACACATGCCACAGGCACAAGTGCCAGGAAGGAGACGCTGGGCACAGGTGCCATCACGATTTTGCTTTCGCTTGCCCCAATAGGTCTTCACAAGCCGAGTTTCATGTCCAACGGAGGAGACGACGTTGGCATGGGTGCCAGTCGTCGAATTTAGTTCGATTTCGATTCCGATTTCACTTGCCTCAACAGGTCTTCGCAAGCGGAGTTTAGTGTCCAATGAAGGAAGGTCTGCATAAGTGGGCTGGCTACACCCCTGGCGGAGGCCTTGGATTTAGGTCTCACTTGGCTTGCCGGGTCTTCTCACGCACAGCGTATTTCCAAAGGTCTCGGTCAGAAGTCATCGCCTCATGAGGCCCAATGTTCGATGGTCGTGCCTCACCACCTCATCCCAGGTCTTTCTGGGCCTACCTCTTCCACAGGTTCCCTCAACTGCTAGGGAGTGGCACTTTTCACACAGCTATCCTCATCCATTCTCGCCACATGACCATACCAGCGCAATCGTCTCTCTTGTACACCACAACTGATGCTTCTTAGGTTCAACTTTTCTCTCAAGGTGCTTACGCTCTGACTAGTATGCACACTGACATTACACATCCATCGGAGCATACTGGCTTCATTCCTTGCGAGCAGTCACGGCCCATGTTTCACTGCCATGAAGCATGGCTGTTCATACACATGCGTCATACAGTCTGTCTTTTACTCTGAGTAATAAATATATATTTATTCTGGACATTAGATGAATAATAATGGGTTATATTATTAAATACCTCCAAATTCTTGATTTTGTTTTTTCTCAAAACTAATTGCATGACATATATTAATCTCAATAGAAATATATCTAAGTTTTAAATATATATTTTACAAGAACAAATCTAGGACAGGAAATAAGAACAGGCTCTCCCATAAAACTCAAACCTTGTATCTATCATGTTTTGAGTGATGATACCCTTCCAAATTAAGCCATAAATAAATCATAAATTTCTTGTGTCACATATCACATGAAAATAACAAACATTCATAGACACTGAACATCACCAGATAGCTACCTTCGAAGTGTACACATTGTATGCTTACTACTGATAGCTGTGTCACACACTTGTTGCTGATGTAGATGTGCTAAAAGGTTTATATATATATATATATATATATCCTAAGTTTGTAGAAGTTGGTTGGGTCTCTTTGGTGTAATCAATGGTGTCGTGTAATGAATACACAATCCAAGTTTTACCTAGCAAAAGCCTGAGTTAACTGTCAGTTTTTGCTATATTAAACATATCTTCTCGCTCTAATTCAAGTAAGAGGTCTGTATAAAATGACGTTTGCCATTGTATAACATATATTAATATACATTTTATAATTCTTACATTATGAGATAATTTATATATATATATATATATATATATATATAACAGATTAAGGAAAAAATTCCTTCAGAAGGGTGTGTGAAACATCCAATTCACTGGTACATCAGTTGAATACCATATAAATTTTGATGTTTTAATAATTGTTTATGTTATATTCATAGTATATTTTGTTATAATATAAATAAATTATTGGATTGTCAATTGTATCTCTCAGATTTTATCTATCTATCTATGTGTGTGTGTGTGTGTGTGTAAGAGAATATATTTATATATATGTATATGTGGGCATGTATGTATATAAAATCTATATTTGTGGTACTATAAATTATCCTTTTACTATGATAGTTACTAACGTCAGCAAACATCAGATTTTAAAATGTTGAGTGTACTGATAATTCTTCACACTCATCCAGATTCAGTTGTGAATCAAGAACATACGCAGAAAAAGTGAAGACTATTTGACATTTAGAAAAATCACGGAGAACATTAATACTCACTTCAGCATATGGTACATCTTGTTGAAGCTTGAAATCTGGATTGCCTGATTGAGAGAGTCGAGCAACTTCGCTGTGGTTACCAAGTTTACCCCACACATAATTTTGGACTGCACACTTCAGAGGAAAAACTTTAAAATATGATAAAAAGAAATTAATTAAAAACAAGAAAAATACTAGTAAGTTTATGAAATACATTTATCTGAAAAAAAAAAAAAAATTATCTTGATGCAAAATATAAAATCAGTAGATAAAATCTTAATGCAGTACATCAAAAAGAACAAATCTATGAAAATAAATATAATTATGGATTCAAACAATATTTTGCATTATTTGTTGTACAATTGATCATTTAATTATGCAAGAGAACAGTTGCAACTTTTTTCTTTTTTCTGTATGATTGGGAGTTAAGTTGTGCTGCCCAAGACATTTGCAGCCTCCCCAACACTGGAGAGAAAGCAGTTAATGTTACTCTTAAATAGTTACAAGTTGATGGCTGCAGAAAAAAATATGGGCATGGAAAGATTTTCAGATAGCTAATGTTTAGAAGGATGGGTACAGTGGTTGGTATGATTCCTTGAGGTAAGGTACAATATGGGTGATGAGAGGAGAGATGAGCAAGTTAGGGGTGGCTAAGAGGTGAGTGCATGAGCCCAGTCAGCTCCGAGTAAGAGAGGCCATTGTAGTAGCAGTAAGAAAAACAGAGAACCTATGGGCCAGGTTAGAATGTGTTAGTGAGTGACTCTTTCTTTCAATATGGTCTAGGATGTCTTTATGTGTAGCAGCTGTACCACGCCAAATGTGGGACCAGTACCCCATTATAGATCTCACTTGATCGAGTTTGTAAAGGTTTAACCCTTTACTATTTAATCCAGCCACATCTGACCCAAATATTCTTCCTGCTTTATGTTAAAGCTGACCAGATCCAATGTCTCAAAACCTACACTACAATGTCATTCTTAAAATATACAAACACCATTGAAATTTCAAAGTTACAAGATAATGCATGATTAATTCAAAACAATGTGAATAAATAAGCAGTACATTTGACAAAGAGATCTGAATGTTAAAGGGTTAATAGTTTGTGGAGACTGAAGTGTTTTTGCTTTTTGTCCTGAAGAAGAAGGTTAGTCTTGTAATGCATTCTTTGTAATATTGAGGATGAATGATCATTAGGAGAAATGCTCACAGAAGGTGATGTGAAATCTAGCATTTCTAACAATCTTTAGGGTTCTAGTTGTGGGTTGTTCATACTGAAGATAGAGAGCATGGTAGAATGGGGAGGGATAGTTTTGGAGAATGCAATGTGGAGAGAGTTACAGGTGAAGTAAAAAGTAAATGTAGAGGCTTTCTCAGTAGGTATATTGCTTACAGAAGTAAGATGGTTCAGAAGTGGCAAAAAAGAAAGTTGGGATTGATCTTTATGGCAAGGGATTAAAAAGATCAATTACCTACTGCAATAATAAATATAAACTTACAAAAGAAATAAAACATTTTTATATCATTTATTCCATTTCAAAAGTGTCTTTCCAGTTTATATTCCTTTTTATTAAGTTTTTATGAACAGGGTTTTTCTTTTTGTTTTGTTTTGTTTTGGCAGCATTTCTATATCCTTTGGGTGCTCTTCATACACTAAAAGTTCAACTGTGAATTAGAACTTGTTTATGAGTCAACCAAAGAGGGAAAAAGCAAAGTTATATGCCATATTTAGGTGTACAATGCAGAAGATATCGGATTAGAGAGAATAAAATCTGAAAACTGAGGAAACTATTGAAGGTCTGCCTCACTGACAATGGTAATAAAATCCAAAAGAGTTTGTAGGTGTCAGTAAGTTAGGTTTTCATGAGGAGTGAAACAATCTTGAAATTTTGGATACGAGTCCTTCTACAAAGTAATCAGTAATGGCTGGCAAAAGTGATAAAGAAGTGAATAGATTAAAAGATTGAGACAGGAAATGAGGAAGAGGTGATTGGTAGAAAGTAAAGCGTGGGTTATAAGGAAGGAAGGTAGAGAGAAGTGGTTGGTGCAAGAGGTGGTGTGAGGAAGGGTTTGCAGGGCAGTGTGAATTAACCAGTGAAGGGCAAACAGTCACAGTTGCAACAAAACAAAAAAAAAAGTAGAAAAGGAGTGATGCGAAGAAAAACATAAGAAGGTGCAGAATTAGAGATAAGTATCCAAACCACAAGGAGTGGAAGTTCCTAGTTGGAAAATAAGCTGTTGCTCACTAAGCTTGCAGGTAGCCTTTCAACCATTGGGCTGGCAAACTCTGAAAATGCAGAGAGAGATGAGGGTGGTCAAGGGAGTTAAGGTAGTGAGGTTTCAGTTTCAAAATGCCAGGAATATTATTGCAGACATCATCAATCAAGTATTCGTGGAAATGGTCACCTAGACACCAAGTGGTCTGACCAATAAATCAGGCATTACAGTGATGGCATGCAATGCAGTAAACCAGATTAGCAGAAGTGCAATCAAAGTGGTCAGAAATGTGGATAGCAGGCTTGGGGCCTCAACTGACTGTGGTGTTGTAAGTGTTGCACTAGGATGCAAGAACAAGTGAAGGTTCTGGGTGTTGGATTAAAAGAGCTCTTGACCAGAAGGCAGTGTAAATTTTTATCACATTTGAGAGAGAAGAATTGAGATTCAAGGAAGATGAAAGAAGAGGAGATTTATAGATGAGAGGAATGGAATTTCAGGGAAGATGGGAAAAGTTGCAGGGTCGAACTATAAAAGACAGGAGTCATTAAGAATGGTTTAGTGGAGCAACTGAATAGCAGGAAGGTGAAAGTAGGGGTAGGGAATGTGGATGACAGTGCTGGACAAAAGGGCAGCAGTGCAGCTGATAAGATAGACTGAGTAGAGTTAATCCAACACCTTAACCTTAGGACTACTGTACCGTATTATTCATATATTTTAAAATGAATTTAGCATAAAAATATGACAGAATAAATTAAAACTGCTAATTTACATTAAGAATTATACCTTTCATTATAGAACATACTTACAACTGTAACAGATTCATTTTAAAAATCTCTCTCAGCTTTTCACAAATAATTTGCTGTAAGGAATGAATAAAACATTGTTTCTCTATATCTCAATAAATTTAATCAAGGTTTGAAAGCTGTGGCCCCATTTTAACTGAGGGAATTTAGCTTCTTTTGCAATTGTTCATGAATCCTGCTAAAGAGCAGGCTAAATGATTACAAAAAGTATCTTACATCAGACCAAGCCCCTCCCTTGTTTGCCATTTACTGCATCACCTATATCCCTAACTCTAACCATCTGTTGCTCACCTTACACTCTTGTGAACTTACCTGATCCTCTGTCCCTATCCCCACCATCTGTTCCTCTGTCCTCGTCTCCTTCACAGTCACTCTCTTGTGCCTTGAGGGTACATCTTGACACATTACAATCTTCTCTCCCTTGTCTGCTGGAGTAGCTATGTATCTCCTCAAACAACCAGACACCTCTTTCCAGCTATCATACTCTTGCCTCATAATGCCTGGCATGAACCACCTCCCTCAATACTACATCCACCTTAATCAAGGGATCTTGTCTAGCAAGCTACATGGCAACCTCACAAGTGCTGGTAAGATGAAGAATCTTTAAGTATGCTCTGTAAAATGGTTGGCATTAAGAAGGGCATTCAGTCATAAAAACCATGTTAAAATGGACATTGGAGTTCTATGCAGTTCCCTGACTTGTCAGATCCTGTTAAACCATCCAGCCCATCCCAGCAAGAAATATGGATGCTAAATGATGATGATGGTTTCAAGAACAGAAAAAAAAATTAAAATTTGACTTGTCGAAGAAGAAAGATGACTATTTCAGTTTGTAATGGGAAGTATACAGAACAAACTGGATTCATTAATTGCAAGTAGTACCAATCTAATGATTTATGATATACTGTGTATAATGATGATAATGCTGAAATGAATTCTTTTCAAAATAATTTCAAGTGTGTTTACTGTTTATTTTAACCTAACTTGACAAGATAAAGGCTTTATTAACCAATTAAGGGTATTTTCATTCAAAACTAGTGATTAGAAACTTAATCTTTACTATCAATAATCTAATGTAACAAAATGTTAAAAAAACTGATTAGTATAGGTTCATAAAAATATTTTTGGAACTTTGACAACCACCACCAGAGGACTATTTTTTTTGGGGGGGGGGGGAGATTTCAGTTACTCATGGTGGTTTATTTATGTAATGCCTAGAGCAAAAAAAAAAATGTTCTATAGTTTGTATTTTTATTATATAAAAATAAAATTATTATTATTAGTTGCTCAGTCTGTAGTTAAGAATTGTGTATCTACTGAGAGAGTACTTGGACAGAATCTGGGTCTTAGTCTCTCACATTTTCAAGCCATTTGACTCTATAGATTATAATCATGAAAATTAGTTTTACATTTCAATGTAAGGGTTTGAAAAAAAGAATGAAGAAACTGAAATAAAAGATAATCTAAATCTGAAATTCTTTACTGAATATATGATCTTAGATCTTATTTTAGTCTACATACGACTTCTACTTAATCTTTATTATTGCTTATCAAAGACTGCTGAATGGTTATTCATGAGGACGACTCAATTAGTGTCACAACAACCTTGGTTCCTTGCCTTGCATCAATTTCAATCCAATTCATTAAGACTTGTTCTATTTTGACTCTCTTAAATTTCATGAGCTAATCTATTAGCTTCAAAACCTTAAGAATTGTTCTAAAACACTATGCATTCCCTTGTAGCTGTTGACTGTGTTAACAGAAAATTCATCATAATCACATATTTACTGCAAGTCTTTTAGCATTTTGATATGACTGAGAAACAAAATTTCTTATCCTTAGCTGTCTTTTCTTAATCTAATCTTACAACTGTACACCCTAAAGATTACTTCTACTTATACAACTATGAACATAAATAGAAGTTTACATACTATAATATTTTGGAATTCTGCCCTGTGATTCTATGACTGAACTGCATTATTCTTTGGCTAAAGGTTTATTACTACATGCCCTTCCTAACAGCAACAACAGTTTTTTCATGACACTAGTATTAGAGATCCTCACCACTTTGTACCAATTTTATTTAAGACTGATTACTCTCTTAGAAAGGTTGTTATCATTATACCATAAGAAGTATTCTCAATTCTGTACAAGTGTTTGAAAGGTTTAAGTTGCAGTGCCAATATTTCTAGCTGGGTTTCTTTCACTACAGCAGAAAAGCTTATCTCTTCTAAGCGGGTACATATGTACTGTGGAAAAGTAACAATGTACATTCCACATGCTGGTTAGTGACTAAAAGCTTATGAAGACAAGCTTGGTTATCTATTAATATAAACATGAAAACATTAAGAGAAAATGAACAAATAATGTATATCTTTGGGAATATTTATATGCTGAAAGCCTGGTTCTCATTGCAGAATCTTTAGGAGTTGCAAATAACATTCCAAACCTGAAAGAACTGTCAAGAATCCAGTAACTTAAAAAAGGTAAATATATCGAAGACTAATGAAACTGCAGTGCTATCAAGTGGCCTTCCTCAATATGTAATAGCTGATGCTATTAACTCAGTTCAAATAATGGACATACAAGGAAGTACAGTTGGATCTCTGGCAGCATGATCGAGAACAAGAACTGGAGATGTGAGAGATATACAGGACTAGTTGGCAATAACTGGCATCTATAAAATAAGGTTCGGGCAGTTCACTGTGTATGATAGTTTCTGTTAATCAGTACTATAGGTGACTTATGAAAAAATACTTGCCAGAATACAGAAGAATGAGTGAGAAAGGAAGTTCAAGATGTTGACAACAAAGCATTACTATCTTCCATTCAAAAGGTAGATAGTATAAAGTATATAAAAGTGTGATACTGTATGATAGGAAGACACATCACTGTATGTGGAGGATTAGTGTAATTTGGAGAAAAATTAGTTACACATGATCCATTAAATACATAATGTTAATATGCATAAATGGTGGAGTACATGCAAGTTGAGAGAATAACTAGGCATTAAAAGCCTTTACCAAAAGAATATCAGATAGACAGTGTCTACATATGATAGATGTTGAAAGTTAATGGATGAAGAGTGCTATGTAAAAGAATATTGTGATAATAGAAGGTACCTACAGTAGAGGAAAACCAAATATATGGGGAAAAAATTACAAGGTCACAGCCAATGACACAGGAACTCTGAGACAAAATGACAAAGGATTGAAATAAGTGGTGATGTACTGTCCATGTTAGTGCAAAAAAAAAAGTTATAATCATTAAGTTACAATGTGATATAATAATTAAATTGTATCAAACAAAAAATATATTACCAAAAAGAAATACAATACTTTATTTATGATCGAAATCTATAAATATAAGAAATATCCATATGTACATGTCTCTGCTAAATTGTCAATAAAAATAATATGAAATATAGAAAATACTAAATACAAAATTTAATCTTTTTAATAATGATTTCTTTTAATAATAAAATTGTAAATTCCATTCAGAAAGTTGAATATTGCATTCAAATGAAACAAACCTGTGACCTCTTTAATTAACAGTAAACAGTCAATCTTCAATTGAAACATTTAAATGAAGTTCTGAACCAAATGTGCTATTAGCACTCAATTAGAAACATTTTGTATTGGTTGTATCTTAAGCAATGAGCTTTATGCAAACAGAAGCATTAATAAGCCATTATAAGAATGCAATTACTTTCCTAAATACATGATATCACTATAATTAATGTTGCCATGTTAATCCTTCTATGTTGACACACACAATTTTTGAACTACTATTCTTAATTTACTTATATCTTCAGCATATTTCTTTTTGCCTATCACACTGCTTAGGTTAATTTTAGCTGTGTCAAAGTAAGATTTTCCTTGTTCTTCGCTTCAGTTATGAATAACATATTTTCTTACCCAATTTTCACTAACTATTGTCATAAGCTTATGACCTGAATCAGATCCTGGAAGTGCACTTTAATTTTCAATAACATTTTCCGCTTATTTGGATTTCTGTTCAGGCTTCCAAATTATATTTACATCCATTCATACTTATTTCCAACTTGCCCTTCTTCACTGATATCAGATTAGCGAGATCGACATTCGAGCGAGATCGACATTCGAGCGAGATCGACATTCGAGCGAGATCGTTGCCAGTGCCGCTGGACTGGCTCCCGTGCAGGTGGCACACAAAAGACACCATTTTGAGTGTGGCCATTGCCAGTACCACCTGACTGGCCTTCATGCCGGTGGCACGTAAAAGCACCCACTACACTCTCGGAGTGGTTGGCATTAGGAAGGACATCCAGCTATAGAAACTCTGCCAAATCAGATTGGAGCCTGGTGAAGCCATCTGGCTCACTAGTCCCCAGTCAAACCGTCCAACCCATGCTAGCATGGAAAGCGGACATTAAATGATGATGATGATGATGACAACAACTATCATAGACATTATATAAAAGTACACAGTAGTGAAATATTAAAATACCATTTTAAAAAAGAAAAAAGTCTTCAAATAAGTCTTATAAGCAAAACCCATGGAAATTCCAAGGCTTTTGTTATTGAACTGGGGGACTTTGTTCTTATTGTGGAGGAGAAGACAAGAGCAAATGGCAGGCAAAACAGAGGGAGACAGGAAAAAATAAGAGAAGTTTTAACAGGTGTTAGTTGGGGTGGTAACAGTGAAAGACAGGAAAAAAAGAACAAAATGAAATGCTGCAGAATCCATAGATGTATAATCACACGCACACATATTTACACATACAATAAGAACTGTAATAGTTTGTTGTGGTATGGTGTTAGTTAATGGAGATGGTCATGGTAGTTTTTATAAGTAAGTAAAGAAATAATGGCAAACAATTTTTGTGAACTGAAATTTTTCCTTCTGTTGCCTTGCAACAATTGACATGGCTGACACCAACACTACCAGGATTGCTAACAACAAATTAACATCATGATCACCACCATCTATCATCTCTTATTTTCCCTTCTTTTTTTTATGGCTTTCTTTCTCTTTCACCTTTGAAATGGTAGTTAGATAAGAACATATTATGTTAATATATAGACAATTTAATACACATACACAAAATATATGCATTTAAGTGAAATTGAAGCTTTCCTCTGTGGCTAAATAGTTTTGTACATAAAAACTTGATTTGCAATCACAAGGTTCTGAGTTTGATCCTATTGTACAGCAACTCAAGCATTTTGTACTTTAACAATGGTTACCTGAAGCAATCCGACTGAAAATGGGTTTAGGGAATCAGTGTAGTAGTCTACAGGACTGCACCTATTCTTGATTGGTACAATCACTCCCTCACTTTGTTTCAAACCACTACTTGCCTTTTAGGTACCTTCAACAGAGTCCACTATGATGAAAGCAACTGCACTAGATCTCTAACCTGAAGATAACTATAAATTTTAAAGCTCTGCTTCTTAAGGCAGCCATCCCCAACCTCCAAGCCTGGATGCTGCCTGTTTTTCTCTAACCAAGCCAATACTCAATACTCTTGTACTAAAACTGAAACTAGTTGGAAAAAGTAAATATATAATTATTTTCTAATTTGTATTTATGTCCATGTTTCCATGAGTTAGATAAATATATTTCTAAGGTATTGTTTTTACAGCTGGATGCCATTCCTGTCACTAACACTTATCTAAATTGTAGCTCACAATTTACTGAGAAAAACAGAATCAAACACATACATATATATTACAAGGAACTTTTGGTTTCTGTCAACTAAATCTATTTGTAAGGTTTTGATCAGCCTGGGGCTGTATAGAAGATATTTGATCATGGTACTATGCAGTAGGATTGAACTCAAAATTGCATGATTGGGAAGCAAATTTCTAAACCAGTCATACCTGCATCTATAATACATCATCAGCAGCAACACTGTTTTAATGTCCTTTTTTTCTGCACTTATATGGCTCAGAGAGAATTTGTTGAGGGAGATTTTCTATGGTCAGATGGCCTTCCTGTCACATCCTTCACCTATTTCCAAGCAAGGCAATATTTCTCCATGGCCAGATAGGCTTTTTATGGAAGACTAGAAATGAACTACATTAATCATATGATTGTGATGTTAATTTACAACCATCACCTGATGTCAAGTCAATGGTACATACAAATACACACATGCTTCTTACAATTTCAGTCTACCAAATCAACTCACAAGGCTAATGTCAGCTTAGGACTTATAGTAATAGACACTTGCAAAAGATGCTGCACAGTGAGGCTGAATCCCAAACCACATGGTTGGGAAGTAAGCTTTCTTAACCATACAGCCGTACCTGCACACACTCTTCTTAAACAAGTGTGTATTTGACAGTGACTTCGAAGTTTTGGCCAGCTAAGCTATCATTGGACTGTGATGCTTTGGAGTTAGTCTTGCCTTTATATAGTCTCTTGAGTTAAAAATCTTCCTTGGGTGTGTGGGTTTAGTGAAGTGGTCATTAGGTTTTTATGGTTGGTTGTTATGGGGAATTATTTGAGGATAAATTTTAATTGACCAGGGTTATGTTATTGCTTAAAATTTATTCATGTATACTCTTTTACTTGTTTCAGTCATTTGACTGTGGCCATGCTGGAGCACCGCCTTTAGTCGAGCAAATCAACCCCAGGACTTATTCTTTGGAAGCCTAGTACTTATTCTATCGGTCTGCTTTGCCGAACCGCTAAGTTACAGGGACGTAAACACAACAGCATCAGTTGTCAAGCGATGTTGGGGGGACAAACACAGACACACAAATATATACACATACATATATATATATATATATATATATACATACATACATATATACAATGGGCTTTTTCAGTTTCCGTCCACCAAATCCACTCATAAGGCATTGGTCAGCTCGAGGCTATAGTAGAAGACACTTGCTCAAGGTGCTATGCAGTGGGACTGAACCCGGAACCATGTGGTTCGTAAGCAAGCTACTTACCACACAGCCACTCCTACACCTATGTATGTAGAACTTTGTAACCAAGTCTGTAGGGATTTCTCTTATGTTAGGTAGGCTCAGGTGTAACTGTATTTTTGTTTTTGCTATTATTGGATTTAATCCTCTCACTTTGAATGTGAAGGCCAAAAGCACAAAGTCTAGTATTCTAGTGCTGTCATTAGGTGTGTCAACTTTTTTTCATAAAAAGAATGTAGGTAGGTGGTAAGTTTAGGCTGGGCATTTTTTTTCTTATTTGTTGTTGGGAATTGTTAGTCAGGAATATCATGGCTTTGTTAATACAGAAAATCATTTCTCTAATGCTTTAATGTTCACAAAAGTATTTGAGTAAAGGTTGTATGCCTATGCATTTCTTTATAGCTATGGTTGTTGTTCAATTCAAGGCCAGGAGAAATAGACCAAGCCTATGATTAAAGATATTTCAGCTGTGACCATCAAGTTTTTTTCACTGTATCTAAGAGTATATTATCCAAGGAGTCCTCTTTTCACATGTGGTAATGTACATGGAGGGTCATTCGGCTGCCATTTCTAACAGACCAAGTGATGTCATAGAAGCTCCTTTGTTACCTAGGTCTTCCAAAGCTATCAGTCTGGTTTGAATTTACAGTATTACAAGCACTATTAGAAGTAGTAGTTTGGGAGTATGTGCTGTAACACTGCATTGCAGCATTCACTGTTTGTTGGGGAGCCCCTACTCCTAGGAGATGACACCTTAGTAGTACTCAGGCAACAACCCTCTAACCCATGAGTCTGTTTGGATAGTTATTGCTGATAGAGTGCAAATCCTTCCTCAACCATGTTTAGTCACCTTTTATGACACACAAGAAATATTGGGTCTATTCTTTGACATGCCAGTCACCACACAGTACTAGAGCAACATGAAATGAAGTGTTTAGCTCAAAAACACAACATGTCACCTGGTCCAGGAAACAAACCCATAATCTAGCAATCATGAGTGCAACCACCAGGCCATGCACCATCACTAGAAAAATCAAATCTTTGTTGGTTAGCGACACATTTAACCCTTTAGTATTCAGATTACTCTGTTAAATGTTATACTTTTTCACTCAAATTGTTTTGAATGAATCATGCATTATCTTATAGCTTTGAGGTTTCAATGATGTGATTGTTTATTTTTAGAATGTCAATGTAGGTTAGGTGTGAGAGGCTAGATATCGCCAGTTTGAATATAAAACATGTAGAATATCTGGGCCAGATATGGCCAGTTTAAACACTAAAGGGTTAAGGTAATAACATACTAATAACTTCCAAGGCTTTGCTTAACTGTAAAAGTTTGTGGAATGGAACAATTTTTTTATTCCCCCAGCAAGAAGAAAACTCTATAAATGCAAAGTAACAACTCAGCTAATCACATAGTTTTCAATGGCACTGACATATGGGTGTGGAAATTTGGCAGTCATTGTTGTTAGTAGAGCTGTTTTCCACTAGGTGTTTAGTTGTGAAACAATGGTTTGTAAAATAACAGTTCAGTACAACTAAAGATTTAGGCTGGTACAACATCAACTTCTAATTCAACATACATTTATTGAATCAACTCCATAAATTGGTCATACCAACAAGAATGTGGCTCATATTTAGTCACTGTAAAATTAATATTTCAGTAGAATATGTTTATGCTGATGACCTTGCCCTAATTGCAGAGTCACGATCAGAACTAGAGGAGAAGTTTCAGGTGTGGAAGCAAGGTCTAGAATTGAAGGGCCTTAGAGTCAACCCAGCTAAAACCAAAATCCTAATAAGTAGGAAGGTAGATAAAACACAAACCCCTTCAGGTAGATGGCCCTGCTCAGTATGTAGAAAAGGAGTAGGTAGTAACTCTATAAGATGTACCCGGTGCAAGCTATGGACAAATAAGGGGTGCAGCAACATCAAAGGCAGGTTAACTAGCAGGTTAGTTTTTGTTTGTGGCAGATGTTCAGGTGCAATAAAGACTGTAAACAAACAGGAAACAATTTCTATCTCATTCCAGGGTGAAAAACTAGAGGTAGTCGATAGCTTCCGCTATCTGGGCGACCAAGTTAATAATGGGGGTGGGTGCGCTGAAAGTGTAGCTGCTAGAATAAGAATAGCCTGGGCAAAGTTTAGAGAGCTCTTACCCCTGCTGGCGACAAAGGGACTCTCACTCAGAGTAAAAGGCAGACTGTATGACGCATGTGTACGAACAGCCATGCTACATGGCAGTGAAACATGGGCTGTAACTGCTGAGGACATACGTAAGCTCGCAAGGAATGAAGCCAGTATGCTCCGTTGGATGTGTAATGTCAATGTGAATACCTGTCAGAGTGTAAGTATCTTGAGAGAAAAGCTGAACATAAGAAGCATCAGTTGTGGTGTGCAAGAGAGACGATTGCGCTGGTATGGACATGTGGTGAGAATGGATGAGGATAGCTGCGTGAAAAAGTGCCACACCCTAACAGTTGAGGGAACCTGTGGAAGAGGTAGGCCCAGGAAGACCTGGGCTGAGGTGGTGAGGCAAGACCTTCGTACATTGGGCCTCACCGAGGCGATGACTACTGACCGAGACCTTTGGAAATGTGCTGTGCGTGAGAAGACCCGGCAAGCCAAGTAAGATCGTTGCCAGTGCCCCTGGACTGGCTTGTGCGGGTGGCACATAAAAGACACCATTTCGAGCTTGGCCGTTGCCAGTATCGCCTGACTGGCCTTCGTGCAGGTGACACGTTAAAGCACCTACTACACTCTCTGAGTGGTTGGCGTTAGGAAGGGCATCCAGCTGTAGAAACTCTGCCAAATTTAGATTGGAGCCTGGTGTTGCCATCCGGTTTCACCAGTCCTCAGTCAAGTCGTCCAACCCATGCTAGCATGGAAAGCGGACGTTAAACGATGATGATGATGATGATGATTGTATCCTATTACTACAAGAGAATAATGAAGAGGGTGTATTCTACAGGGGGGAATCAGTACAGGTTTGAGATCAGCAAATTTCCTATTCACTGTTTTCTAGCAGTCACCTTTGTGAAACTTGCACAGTTTAAAATGAGTCTTATGTCAACTTCTGCCAATGTCTATTGCCTTCTATCTGGGTTGGTTTATCTATAAATTTCATAAATGCTATGACAGTTCAAATCTCAAATAATGACTTGCTTTTTATGTATGGCAGATATTTCAAAACATATAGCAGAGATAATCATAACATGTTTATCAGATAGAACTAAGATGTTTGCTTTCACAAGCTGACAATAGTTTAATATTCGAAAGTGTGGCAAAGCCAAGCTGTCACATAACATTTCAATTACTATAGTCATATTATCCATTTAGAATGTAGCTATGTAAAATACTTAATATTGTCTAAGATGGTAAATAGGTTCTTAGTATCCAAGGTTACAATGACTAATATTAATTTCATCTATGATTTGGCTCTGAGGCACCAAGATTATTATTCATATTTGCAATAAAGGCAAAAGTCGAAAAGCAATGTTTAAGAGTTATCTAGTATAAACTAAAAATGGAACTGTAAATCTTATATATAATACAGATGATGTGTGAGATTTTTACTAAGCAAATTTCAATTTACCTAGTACATTATTAAGATAAATACAGACTGGACACATTTTTACATCTTGTATGTATTGATTGTGCGGTTGGCACATGAGATGCACCATTTTGAGCGTGGCCGTTGCCAGTACCGCCTGACTGGCTCCTGTAGGATTTTCGAGCGAGATCGTTGCCAGTGCCCCTGGACTGGCTTGTGCGGGTAGCACATAAAAGACACCATTTCGAGCGTGGCCGTTTTCGTGCGGGTGACACGTAAAAGCACCCACTACACTCTCTGAGTGGTTGGCGTTAGGAAGGGCATCCAGCTGTAGAAACTCTGCCAAATCAGACTGGAGCCTGGTGTTGCCATCCGGTTTCACCAGTCCTCAGTCAAATCGTCCAACCCATGCTAGCATGGAAAGCGGACGTTAAACGATGATGATGATGATGATGATATATATACACTCCATTCACCTAAAGTGTCATTTCTATATAAGGTTAAATTGAAAAAAAAAAATTGTAGTTCAAAGTTTCATTACTCTAATAATTGTGTTCATAGACAAAATGTCTGTATAGTATGATATTTAAGCATATTCTGATAAAAGCAATCCTATTAAAATGAAGTCTGAGCTGAGCTTATTGATCAGGTTCTTTTAATATTTTTTAAGTTTATACCATAATGCATCTCATCCCATAATGGTTTATCAACCTCTACATACATAAAACTATAAATTTTCTTCTAACTGGAAACTTCCAGGCCTCTTTAATTCTCATCTTTTAAATCCATCATATTTAAAATGTTTTAAGTTCTTCCATATGGGATGTCCATCCATTTCTTTTAAACACTGCTCTGATGTTAAATTGTCTTCAGATTCCTTTCCTTGTATAGTTCATCCAGAAGCCTTAAAATACAGCAGTGTCATATTGGATTTATGTTTCACTTTTCATACACTCTTGTAAATGGAAAGATCAGACCCAGATAATATATTAAAAATTATTTTCCCAGAAATGTAGAATTTAGGAGACATAGATCATGTTTGTAACAACTTTCAGGATATACACATGAAGGATAATATAATCATGTGACAAAGTGTGCTTAAGATTAAAATTTTAAATAATATAAGTGATTCATAAGTGTTATTCTTTTGAGTTTGGATAACTTTATTACCCTGGTTCTGAAATCAGAATTTAATCAGCTGGAACAATTGTAATCATTGGAAAGACAGTGACACACCTATTTCTTATCAGCTTCACAAAATATCCACAGTTCTTATACATCATTAAGTTCTGCAGATGAGAGAAATCCCTTTTGCTATGGACCTATCTCATGTGGTATATTGAAATGACAGATTTAGCATATACCAGGTGTATATAGCATTTGCAAGCCATAAACATGTAAACACATGCATTATCTTCATTAGTTACCAGCAATAAACTTCTGTTTTTTTTTGTTTTTGTTTTACAGTAACATTAGCTATATTTGCTGGAAAGATTACCATTTTCTTTAGCCTCGAGAAATGAAACCTAAATCCCATATGATACTGCCATATTGTAAGAGTCTGGCTGAAAATATACAAGGAAAGGAATCTATAAACAGTTCAATTTTAGAGCAGTATTCAAAGGTAACACTACAAATTACAGAAGTTACAAATGAATAAAACTTAATATGTTGCCTGATTCAAAAGGCATTACTTTCAATTTTAAACTTGTAGTGACAATTTTTAAATCTCAATATTTTTACAAGGTTTATAACAGATTTTATGAGCTTATGTATCCAGTCAACAAACTTCTTATGCAAGAGAAAGGTAACAGAAAGGGAAAACAAGATTTTCAAGTATATCATTTTCAATTCCATGAATGAAATGAAATCACCAAAGACAAAGCAAATTTCATATACGGTCTTTTCACCATAAGATGAAAAATACAATGTGAACAGTCGGAAGCTAATGATTACAGAAACCCTTCTATTAATTGGCTAAATATATCAGTTAAAACAAGTTTGGCTGACTTGGAGGTTTATACTAATTTAATCATTTACACAAATTGTTATTGATGTTTTACCAAAATATGGCTCAAAACATTATAGATGCCACATCTAACTCCAACTAATTCATCAAGTAAAGAAAATTCTTTGTTTTAAAAAAGAAACTGAGATGTTAAAGACTGAATCACCAGGTAAGAGCTATTAATTAGCAGGTTATCTACTGCGGAGGTAAGAAATAAAACTTTAAATTTACAGTCCAAAACAAATTAGAGAAATTATTCATGTTACATAAACACTTCTCCATACAGTTATTTAAAATGTAAGTTCGCAAAATAATTGCATATAGGCGTAGGAGTGGCTGTGTGGTAAGTAGCTTGCTTTCAAACCACATGGTTCCGGGTATGTGTCTTCTACTATAGCCGCTGGTCGACCAAAGCCTTGTGAGTGGATTTGGTAGACGGAAACTGAAAGAAACCCATATATATGTGTGTGTGTGTGTGTGTGTGTGTGTGTGTGTGTGTGTGTGTGTGTGTGTGTGTGTGTATATATATATGTATGTATGTGTGTATATGTTTGTGTGTCTGTGTTTGTCTCCCCAACATCGCTTGACAACCGATGCCGGTGTATTTACGTCCCCGTAACTTAGCGGTTCGGCAATAGAGACCGATAGAATAAGCACTAGGCTTACAAAGAATAAGTCCTGGGGTCGATTTGCTTCAACTAAAGGCGGTGCTCCAGCATGGCCGCAGTCAAATGACTGAAACAAGTAAAAGAGTAAAAGAGAGAAAGTATATATATTTCATGCATTTGCAGTTTTTATTAATAGTATATTTTATCACCAATCTGATTCCAAGACTGTATCAATTTCATTAACAGTCAGCGTCACTTGAAAGACTTCCAACAGACAAAAAAAAATCTACTTCGGGCCACACATCTATAGACTGACACCATGATCAAGCAATTAACTTAGTTCATGCAAGGCAAAAATCAACAAATGATAACACTACCATAAAATTCTTGAGGTATTTTGTCGTAGCTGCAAGTTATAAAACAAACCAAATGTCTTCCCCACTAGTAAGGCCAGAAATATAAAGATTTGGTGCACTCTTGCCAAGAGACACTGAATCTGAAATTCCTACTTCACTCAGTGACTGCTTTTCACAAATTCAAAAGAGGACCTAGTTAAAATGACATCGAAAGTGTAAACATTTTATTTGCAGTGTTCAGTTGTAACAGATCAAAAGGATCACTTCTTGAAGAGATTTTCAACAACTTTGTCAGCCACAAGAGTTAGGCATACAGGTAATGTATATAACCATGGGTCAAGCCTCATGAAAGGGGGTGATAAACCCCTTCAAAATGATCCTATTTGACCGATTTGTATTAACATATGTACAGTATTCAATGTAAATAAAAATATTTGTTCCCATTTTGCAAATTGGTTTTAAAGTTTACTGCATTCTTTTCATATCGAACTAAATCTATCATATCTAGTCTATAGTGTAAAATATAAGATTTATAAAATAGACAATCAAATAATAAATCCCTTTAAACATGAAGTCTGAAGAAAAAATAGTGGATGGTTATAGCTGGAATGCCCTTGATCATAGAGGCACGACCGGTCCGACCTGGGATTAAGGAACAACTTAACGGGGAAACAAATTATTTCACGATTGATAAAACGAAAAGAATGAAAGAAAAAGAGTTTTTTCTACGCGAGCATTAACTGAGAGAAACTGTAAAAGGAAGTGAGGAGCTGTAATGTTCATGCCTTTCCCAAGGACATTAGCGATGTAAGTGGAATGGCTCCATCGGGGAATCTACCTTGAAAGGTGAAAGAAAGAGCATATATTCAATGCAGTATGTCGAGAAACTGATTGTTACAACATATTGCAATACTTAAAATACTAATTTTCGACTACAAGTGAAAATGACTGAGCAACAGACAACTGACCTTCACAGTTCGGTTAGGGTATGTTGACCTAGAAATTTAAATGTTATCTTTGAACATGAAAAAAAATAACGAAACAAAAAATTACTCAGGTATATTTTGTTAATATCATTTACCACTATACAGCTACTATAATCATTAATAGTAAAACTGATTTACAAATATATTTATATATCTTAATATATAATACCGATCTGTATGTACAACTTGTTTCGATAAAATGAATGAATATAAGCGAAAATTATCCCGCTTTTCCGTCTACAGAAAAAGAAAAACAAACAAAATCCCAGTGTCATACACAAAACATTACAAATTCCCCCCAAGTCAAATTAACTGGATCGGATGTAGTTAGTCTACAAATGAGTGTTTGGATAGATATTTCTTAGGTTTGTTTTATCCTATAATACCTCTCCAAGAGAAAGTTTTTCTCTGTACAATGAGTCCTGAAATAATACAAGGTGTAGGCTTTCAGAGAAACGGGTCTACTGATAAGACTGAGTAACTGCGGCGTAAAGAAGAGAAGGAAATGTTACGAATTCTTTAAATCACATCATTATAAGTAGCCATATCAGTAAGAGAAATATATTTATAAATGATAGTCCTGTCAGCAAACTGGTAATTCGAAACTAGCAGCATTTCAATGTGATCAATACATTAGGCTTCTCGCACAAATGCTAATCTCTAAACCAACGCTTTTATGAACAAGAAGTTTTAAATTTAGGTATTAGCTATAAATTATTAATATATATGTGTTTTTACCTCCTCAACACTAAAAAAAAATCAAACCACGAAAAAAAAAAACGATAAAGAAAGGAAGGGTAAATATCAAAATTTATATACCCTATCAAAGAATACGGTTGGAGAATTGAACGCCAACTGATAATTAAATGTAAAATACGTCCACCCCTCAAAAGCGCAAGAGAAGTATCAATATAGACAATCAAAATCAAACAAACAAGTAATGGGGTTACACACACACATATATATATATATAGGTAAATGACTAAACAGAGGGAGAATAGATTGATTTGCTATATATTAGTGGTGGTAGTAGCTGGCTTGTGTCTATCTCGAGTTAATAGCATCCTTTCACTCAATGTCGACACTACTGCTACATACACAAAACCAGACTAAGTAGGAAGAGAAGGTGGTCGACTTCGATACCATAATCATCATCATAATCATCACAATATCCACACTTAGCTATTCTGTACACGTACAAAATCTCACGTACATACACTCATAATCAAGCTGCTGCTGCTACATTTCGGGTAGATTTCATGTTTTGTAACATTCTCCAGTTTGTTTGTTTTTTTATTTCATGTTTTTCGCTATTTTGCTTAAAATAAGAGGGAGAAAGATACATCACAAACCCCTAGCTGTCAAATTGGTATGATGAACAAGCTCTTTTACACTAGTTTTTGTTTACAGCTTCTCTGACCAGACCAAAATAAAACTAGAAAAAAAACCTACACGCACATACAACCTAAGCACCACAGTACTTCGTCCTAGTTTAGAGAGAATTGCGTCTTTGTGAGAGTGCTATGTCGAGCTGATAAACATATTTCTACTTAACCTTTAAATGAAATAGAAATAAACACAGCCTATTATAATAAAGATGTTACAGAAGAGGAGAACAAAAGAAAACTGAAAATTATTTAACACTGTAACAGGATTATCGTATGTTAGGTAAAAAAAATCGTCAGATTTTACTGAGGCGTAACTTCGTTTGAAATTTTTGTTTTGTCTGTTCAACGTCAAAATATTTATATACAAACAAGGAAGTAAAAAAGGTTTTGTAAGTTAGCCGCCAAAGGGTTAAGTTTTAGAGGACATCACAACATTGTATAAAGATAGACACAAACAAGATAGGTAGATAGATAATATACACTCCTTCCCTCCAACTAGATATCACAGCAAATCGCGAGGTAAACAGATTTAGAGTACATGTGTATTAGGAAAAAATTTATAATAGTAGTGTAACTAACTAGTCTTGATGTTGCCAGAGCAAAAAGGAGTGGGAGGAGAGAAGTAGAAACACTAATAAAAACGATAATTTTATAGCAGGCCAGAACAGAATAGATCAGGAGTGGAATCCCATAGTGGAAGGTCATTAGTTTCCATAGTTAAACGTTTACTAATCAAACACGGCTCCCATGTTAGTCTGTGTTTAACGGAAACATTTTCTAATATTTATCAGTTTTAAGGGTTATTCGAAATAATCTCACCACCAAAATTGTAAAAGTTGCAATTAAGCAGTTTTAAAAAACCAACTGAATAATTTTTTTCCGCCTATGTAATAAACAATGAATACTTTAATATCAGGTTTGATATAAAATATGCTAGTGTGTGTGTGTATATATATATATATATATATATATATATATATATATATATACACACACACATTCACAAATACCTGAGTTGTAGTGTTTGGCTAATGATTTCGTTTCAGATTGTGTTAAACCGAAAACAAATGGATAGCCATGATAATCATATTAGTCATTAGATATATAGATATTTCCACTTTTGTTTCATTAATTGCTAGTAATACACACACTATGAAATACCTTGGAAATATATTATCACAGAATAATTAATTATAAAGCAAAACTGAATAACTTAACAGTTTGGTAATGTGTATTTTTTATAACCTACATGACTAACACGGTTACACACATACACGTACAGAAATATATATACACACACATACAGAATATATATATATATATATATATCCAGACACATGTATGGACATACATTCTATTGATAAATGTACGAGTGACTTATTTTTTTCTTTCCTGTCTTATGGATTCTTAGATGTCTATACATACATGTAAATATATATATATATACACGCACACAAGCCTGAAGAAAAAGTACGTAGTACATTAAACAGCAATTAATATTGAGATGCATTGAAAGACGGTACGCGAAACAGTGACTACGGTTTAACATGTTTTGTTTGCTGCTTGATAGATGGATAGATAGGCAGATAGATAGATAGATAGAGAGCTAGCTAGATATATATATATATAGATAGATAGACAGAGAGATAGAGAGCTAGCTAGATATATATATATAGATAGATATATATATAGATAGAGAGCTAGCTAGATATATATATAGATAGATAGATAGACAGATAGATAGAGAGCTAGCTAGATATATATATATATAGATAGACAGATAGATAGAGAGCTAGCTAGATATATATATATATAGATAGATAGACAGAGAGATAGAGAGCTAGCTAGATATATATATATAGATAGAGAGCTAGCTAGATATATATAGATAGATAGATAGATAGAGAGTTAGCTATATATATATATATATATAGATAGATAGATAGATAGAGAGCTAGCTAGATATATATATATAGATAGATAGATAGATAGAGAGAGCTAGCTAGATATATATATAGATAGATAGAGAGAGAGAGAGAGCTAGCTAGATATATATATATATAGATAGATAGAGAGAGAGAGCTAGCTAGATATATATATAGATAGATAGAGAGAGCTAGCTAGATATATAGATAGATAGACAGACAGATAGATAGATAGGTAGACAGATAATGTATGTCGGTGTTTGTGTTATGTATGTAGATATGTGTATGTACGTGTATATATGTATACCTGAGTATATATATGTGTGTGTATATATACGTGTGTGTATGTATGTATATATATATATATATCCATGTATATATCTACGTGTAAACCTGACTATATCGGTTTCAAATGTTAACAATTAAGAAGGATTGGTTACAACTCAGCGCCGAGCCGTTCGTTAATAACTAGCAGGCACTTCGCGTGGATTCGACACGAAGTTTTACAAAGACGTATACATTTGAATGCTGAAATTTATAAGTGGAGCTTACCTACATACACCGACTAGTAAATTAAAAGTAGTAAAATCATTATGCAGCTGTTTAAAAATATAAAACAAGAAAGCTTACTAACCACAAGGGTCGTCTGCCATACTTGTCGATGTTGAGGTCTTCTGGTCCTAATAATATTTGTAGCGTTAGTTTCGTAATAAAGATAAATATACGTTCAACTTGTGGTGGGGGTGGTATGGAAAATTTGATTTAATATATATTGATTGACATTTTAGATTTATTAGAAAATATTCTTTAATGTCACGTGAATTTTTATTTTGTCAATCAATTACAATATTGTTAATATTACTAAATATTGCAAAATGTTAATCTTTCAAACGAGAGCGGGGGGGGGGGGGGAGGATGAAAAACAAAAAAATTAATTAAAATTTGATTATCTCCCTTGACCAATAAATATTTCACCTTTCCATTCACTTTTTTTTCCGTATGATTGTAATTTTTTATCAGGCTTTTTTATGTTTGTTTGTTTTTTCACCAATACTTATCAGCTGTTCCCGATTTATTTCACATAACGCATGTATAGGTTCCTAAGTATTTTCCGGCTCAAATAAATACAACTAATTTATTGATCAACCGCTCATTCAAAGTTACCCTTGAAGTGACTTCGTAACAGGCGTCAGTTAGCACGAGGCGTGCATAGCGTCTGCTGCTGTTTGCTCCACCTTTTCCTCATTATTATCATTGTATGTCTGTACTCAGTTTTCATTTAAATTATACTCAGAAAACACACTTTATATCATTATTATTATTATTATTATTATTATTTTCTTTTTCAGGATATGATATTTTTTAATACACACATTTGTGCAATATCTATACTACTTTTTGTCAGTACTATGAGCATTGGATACGGCGCAGGACACTCCTCGTAATCAACCTATGAAAGCAACATTAAGTCACGTCTTCTGCTTGAGACTTGAGATGACACTTTGGTCAGGTGCTAACGACTTTTCTTGTTCCTATGCTAAGGGCCTGGTAAGAACAAAGTCTGGTGGAATGGGCAAAGTAATTAACATGTCATCAACACTGTGATAGCAGATGATGGTCGCACCAGTTTGCTTCCTCCACAAAGATTCCCATTATTAAGATTGTTTTGGAACTGATTTCCAACCTTTATCATCATCATCATCATCATCATCGTTTAACGTCCGCTTTCCATGCTAGCATGGGTTGGACGATTTGACTGAGGACTGGTGAAACCGGATGGCAACACCAGGCTCCAATCTAATTTGGCAGAGTTTCTACAGCTGGATGCCCTTCCTAACGCCAACCACTCAGAGAGTGTAGTGGGTGCTTTTACGTGTCACCCGCACGAAAACGGCCACGCTCGAAATGGTGTCTTTTATGTGCCACCCGCACAAGCCAGTCCAGGGGCACTGGCAACGATCTCACTCGAAAATCCTACGGGAGCCAGTCAGGCGGTACTGGCAACGGCCACGCTCAAAATGGTGCATCTCATGTGCCACCCGCACAAGAGCCAGTCCAGAGGCACTGGCAATGATCTTACTTGGCTTGCCGGGTCTTCTCACGCACAGCACATTTCCAGAGGTCTCGGTCAGTAGTCATCGCCTCGGTGAGGCCCAATGTACGAAGGTCTTGCCTCACCACCTCAGCCCAGGTCTTCCTGGGCCTACCTCTTCCACGGGTTCCCTCAACTGTTAGGGTGTGGCACTTTTTCACGCAGCTATCCTCATCCATTCTCACCACATGTCCATACCAGCGCAATCGTCTCTCTTGCACACCACAACTGATGCTTCTAATGTTCAGCTTTTCTCTCAAGATACTTACACTCTGACGGGTATTCACATTGACATTACACATCCAACGGAGCATACTGGCTTCATTCCTTGCGAGCTTACGTATGTCCTCAGCAGTCACAGCCCATGTTTCACTGCCATGTAGCATGGCTGTTCGTACGCATGCGTCATACAGTCTGCCTTTTACTCTGAGTGAGAGTCCCTTTGTCGCCAGCAGGGGTAAGAGCTCTCTAAACTTTGCCCAGGCTATTCTTATTCTAGCAGCTACACTTTCAGCGCACCTACCCCCACTACTAACTTGGTCGCCCAGATAGCGGAAGCTATCGACTACCTCTAGTTTTTCACCCTGGAATGAGATAGAAGTTGTTTCCTGTTTGTTTACAGTCTTTATTGCACCTGAACATCTGCCGCAAACAAAAACTAACTTGCTAGTTAACCTGCCTTTGATGTTGCTGCACCTCTTATGTGTCCATAGCTTGCACCGGGTACATCTTATAGAGTTACTACCTACTCCTTTTCTACATACTGAGCAGGGCCATCTACCTGAAGGGGTTTGTGTTTTATCTACCTTTCTACTTATTAGGATTTTGGTTTTAGCTAGGTTGACTCTAAGGCCCTTCAATTCTAGACCTTGCTTCCACACCTGAAACTTCTCCTCTAGTTCTGATAGTGACTCCGCAATTAGGGCAAGGTCATCAGCATAGAGGAGCTCCCAGGGGCAACCTGTCTTGAACTCCTCTGTGATTGCCTGGAGGACTATGATAAATAAGAGGGGGCTGAGGACGGAACCTTGGTGGACCCCTACCTCTACCCGGAATTCATTGCTGTACTCATTTCCAACCCTCACCTTACTGGCAGCATCTCTGTACATGGCTCGCACAGCTCTCACTAACCATTCTTCTATCCCAAGTTTCCTCATTGACCACCAGATAAGGGATCGGGGGACCCTGTCAAAGGCTTTCTCCATGTCAACGAAAGCCAGGTACAGAGGTTTATCCTTAGCTAGGTATTTCTCCTGCAGCTGTCTCACTAGAAATAAGGCATCAGTAGTGCTTTTACCTGGCACGAACCCAAACTGCATCTCATCTAAATTGATTCGCTCCCTAATTAGTTGGGCTATGACCCTCTCTGTAACTTTCATAACCTGATCTAACAGCTTGATACCTCTGTAATTATTTGTATCTAAAGCGTCACCTTTACCTTTGTACCAGTTGACTATGATGCTGCTACACCAGTCATTTGGTATGACTCCTTCGTGTATCACCTGGTTCGTAATACGGGTGACTAGGCTATAGCCAACACTGCCAGATATTTTGAGTATCTCTGCAGTGATTCCTGATGGGCCGGGGGCTTTCCCGGTCTTCATACTCTTAATTGCTTTATCTACCCTGGTACTATCAACTCGGATAGCTGGTCCCTCTATTGGGTCGACATACGGCAGGCTCTCTTCCTCCCATTCATTCTCTTTATTAAGCAATCTATCGTAGTGGCATCTCCAGACCTCTTTCTTTGCATCCTCATTTAGTGCAAGCGTACCATCATCCATGCGAACACATTTCTCTCCTACAACATCACTATTCTCTCTCCTACACTGTCTTGCAACACGAAATACCTCGAGTCTTTGGTCCTCACGGCACAGAACATTGGCAAATCTTTTCTTATCTGCTTCCCCTCTGGCTAAATAAACCTGTCGCCTAGCCTCCCTTCTGGCACATTGGTACAATTCCCTGCTACCACCGTTCTTCCAGTCCTTCCAAGCCTGTTTCTTTTGTCTAATAGCCCTGTCTACCTCCTTGTTCCACCACCACGTTACTCTGGGTCGGGAGGGGACCTTACACCACCCACAAATCTGGTCGGTGGCTTTCAACAGGTTGTCCCGCAGAAATCTCCAATTGTCTTCCACGTTGTATGATGCTATATCCCCTTCTATTTCGTTAAATGCTTCAAGTAACTTGTCTCTAAGTCTCTGTCCATTTGCAGGGTCTTTAAGCTTCCACACCCTTCTCCTCCAAGCCTGTCTAATTCTGGGCACCCATTTTGCCTTGATCCCAAAGTCGCTAACTATGTTTATATTCCATCAAAAATAAAACTGTGCTGAGAAGTTCCCAAGAAACAGCTTCAAAGTGTTTAGTGGCAAAAGAAATAGGATTGTATAGAGAAAAACAACTTGTTTTAAATCTCTGAGTGGGTGATATACAGAAACAGTACCGGACAGTAATGTTTATATGCCAACAGAATGTGGCGGTCCTATAAAGGACGATGTTACTCTTGTTTTAGCCCCAGGAAAGCAAATTTTCCAGCTGGCTATCAACACACAGTTTGTGTCCGTATAGCATTTGCAAGGATTGTGACATCTAGGAACTCCTAATCACAAGATAGCATGGAAGTAACAGTTGGAGGATTGCTGTCAAAGATTTGAATCAGGATAAAACATACATTTCAGCTGCTGATATTTCTGGGCAATTCTTTCTTGGGTCTGTTCTGTTCATACCACAGTAATGGGAGACTAGAAAAGGTGCTTCAAGCATTGCCTTCTTCCCGAAAAATAGATATCTGCAGTGGTGGGGAAAGATCACCTTTTGGCTGTTGAAACAATACAAAATAAAATTTGGATCTTGGAATTTTCAAACTCTTATAAACAAGATGAAATGATGGTCAGTATTCCCCTCCAGGAAACTGACAACTGTTAATATTGACATTGCGAACCTTAGCAAAACAAAATTAACCAATGAGGCACGACAAAAGAAACATGGTGGTGGATATATCTTTTAGAAAGAAAATCAGTTAGAAAAATAGGACTGACATGGGATAGGCTTTACAGTGTGCAACAGTTTGGTCAATAGGCTACATGAACTACCTACTGGCATCAATGTAATATCAATGATTCCTTGCTTAAAGCTTATTGACCCTAACAGATACATAACAGTCATCAGTACAGATGCACTCACATGGTGCATGTGATGCATATAAGAAAGCTAAAGAGGAATTTTACATTAACTTTGACTGTACCTTGCCTGGAATACTAAAACAAGGCAAAATCATCCTATGTGTAACTTCAGTCTCAAAGGTGGCAAACATTCAAGGTTCTAAAATGATACACTTAGAAACAAAGGCTGGGAAAGGTTTAACTCAAATAGTATTCTACTCCTAATTAAATGAGAAATACAGCTAGTTAATCACTAATACATCATTCATACAAACAGATACAAGGATTCCTTGCAGTATCAGCAATCAAAGTACTAGCATTGACAATGCCATTGTATGGCTAGGTACCTAATATGCATCATAACATTTGACTATGGTCAAATATAAACTAATAAGATAATTCTAATGATGCCATAGTAATGTTGCTAGCAAAAATTATACCAGAAGAAAATCTACATTGAATCCTTCTCAGACCCCAAAAAGCAAGGTGTCTTTAGCAATGTTTAGATTATCACCCATCCGTTTGAATATTGTGACATCATTGAAAATGCATGGTACATTTAAAAGTATGCACCTTATCAGGAATCCTTGGGATTTATGGCAAGAAAACACCAAGACTAGGTTAATGAGAACTTTTAAAACAAAGAGCTGATAACAGAAAGAGAGCAGATGTTCATGCCTTACCAAAATAATAAGAGGCGGGAATTGTAAGTTTACTTTTCATTTCTAACTCCGTCTTTCACTAGCGAGACATCTTTTTCAAATACGATCAACACAACACACACACAATGAGCTTTCAGTTTCTACCTACCAAATCCACTCATGAAGCTAGAGGTAAGCCCAGAGCTGTAGTAGAAGGTACTTGTTCAAGTTGGTATGCAGTGAGATTGAACCCAGAATTATGTGGTTGGAAAGTAAACTTCTTACTACACAGCTACACCTATGCATATATATATGTTTGTGTGTGTGTACATATATATGTATGTGTGTATCTTAGTCTCTGAGGCAAAAGCAAAATAATTCAGGACCATTTTTATGCTGATTCTCTGAATCTTATTGTACAATGTCTAAAATGGTAAAAACTGAAACTAAAGAGAAAATATCTGTAAATCAAAACTTTATCGTTTATATTACTTAAACCAAATTAATCATTTCCTAAACCTCAGGAGTCCAAGGTCCTACAACTTCACTTACATGAATGAAAGTCAAATCACCTACATGGGATCCAATTTAATCATGAGTAAGTTTCAAAAAAGTCTCTGATAAAACATTCATAACTGCAATAAAAATGCACAATGTATGTAATAGCTGAAAAAGTGCTGTGAGCTGACAGCAGAAGATCCTCAGAATAAGACTGAGAAGTACATACTAAGAGATAGTGAGGCCAGGTTTTAGGATAGTGGGTCATACAGGACTTGAACTCATTAACTCAGTGATTTTATTTGTTTGGTAGTAAATTGCAGGAGAGATGACATAGAAGAGGGCTGTAATAAACAGTAGAAGAGATCACGAAACTCCTGTGCTGATAGTGAAGTAACCTTGTTCTGTGTGGTAGAAAGAAGTCAGTCGTAATTTTAAAATTGATTAGTTAGTGAAATCAATGAGGACACAAAAATGTAATGTGAAATCTCTAGTAAAGTTATGAGAATTCAAAGCCTTAGTTGCAGCATATGTACAGAAATAGCTAACAACATAAATAACTTTAAAATACTGTTAATGGACAACTAATACATTAATACCTTGTAGACTTAGCTTGCAGGGAGTTTATGTCTTGTGCTAAAAATAATATTTTAATTTGCTACAGGGCAACAGAAAAATCAAACTTATAATGTAATCCATTATATAATCGGTGATGATGCTGAGAGAATCGAAGGATACGGAAATCAGGCAGAACCCACCAGAGGTGAAAACAGCAAGGAAGTGGAAAGCAGAAGCAGAGGCTGATGTCATCTTGTCTTCTCTTATACACAGAGATATGGTGGTTGCAACACAGAACCATCGGAGAGGACTTGGTTTTGGCGCAAATCAGTTCAAACCGTTTGCAGATATGATGCAGAGCGAACGCAGATATGTTGTTAGCAACAGCGTCAAAACAAGAGAAGCAGAGAGAAGAGAGCTTCATTTGATCCAATGTAGTCAACAAGGACAGATAAAGAGATGGGAAGAACATGTTGTTGAGAGGAAAATACGTTGGGATGAAATATGGAAGTGGACGACATCTCGGCTAAGTTTTCTGATTCGTTCATCCTATGATGTTTTGCCGTCACCTAGGAATCTCGTAAGATGGAACGTCTCAGAGAATGACATATGCAAATGCGGAAAGGTCGGAACACTGAAACATATTCTTTCCAACTGTTCCTTAGCATTGAATAGATATACATGGAGACACAACCTGGTCTTGAAGGTTATCTTCAATGCTATGAAGAACCAAATTCATCTCAACAACACTGAGAAAAAACCGTTGAAAGAACCATCTAAAGATTTTATTACCTTCGTGCGCTCAGGTCAGCGGATCCGTTTCAAGAAAAAGAACAAGAAACTTCCTGTGAGAAATGAAAAGTGGAACGACTATTGGGAAGTGACTGCAGATTTGCCTGGGTGCCAGGCATTCTTTCCCATCCCAGTTATGGAAAAACCTGACATTTTAATGTGGTGTGAAAGAAGAAAAGTTGTAAATCTAGTTGAGTTAACGGTTCCTCATGAAGATAATATGGACGCCGCGCGGGCTCGAAAGATGGACCATTATGAAAACCTTCTCGAGAAATGTGAAGATGCAGGCTGGAAAGCGGAGCATTTTCCAATCGAAGTCGGATGTAGAGGATTTGTAGGAAAGAGTGTGAAACGACTTGTTATCGTTAGACCTAACTCATCGGAAGGTAAATACCACCATTACCGATATCCAAACTACAGTGCAGAAGGCTAGCCACTGGATTTGGTTAAAAAGAGACGATGAGCGATGGCTAGAGAAATATTGAGCTTTGTTTAATAATCAGTTGATCTAGCAAGCGGGGCCTCATATCAGTGAGGGGGGCCGGTGCGCATTGATGCCGTCGAGAGGTAGGCCCCGAAACAGCGCGCATTCTCTCCTGATGACCCCATACACTTGCTGGCTTCCGGTATACAGAGTTCTTGACTGGTAGCACTTGCATGTGCAAGTTGTTTGCAAGATACAATGTCAATAGCATGCAATTAAATCCAACAAATATGTCATACACCAAAGTAACTATATAACCATACATATAAAATATTGACATACACCTATGTAAATATATAACCATACATATAAGATATTAACATACATCTGGTTAAATATATGATCACAGATGAATAAATGATAGGTGTGTGTGTTTACATCTTATTTGCTTCAATGAAAGTTGCTATGTACAGGCAGTATTATTGTTATCAGCTTGTTAATAAATTATCTCCTCACATTGTGCCTTTGATAGCATGTAGAATAAGAGATCCCTTACTTGAAAAATAGGTAAGAAAGTGACAAGAAGAGTAAGAAGAAACGTTTGCACAGCGGGCGAAATGCTTAGCGGTATTTCGTCTGCCGTTAGGTTCTGAGTTCAAATTCCGCCGAGGTCGACTTTGCCTTTCATCCTTCCGGGGTCGATAAATTAAGTACCAGTTACGCACTGGGGTCAATGTAATCGACTTAATCCCTTTGTTTGTCCTTGTTTGTCCCCTTATTGTTTAGCCCCTTGTGGGCAATAGAGAAATAAGAAGAGTAACCAACTATAAAACAATGTCTCAATAATAATGAATTTACCTATTCGGTACTGCACATTAATAAGATATGGTCATTGAATAGGAAAAAAATCTGTGAAGTATGAATAAAATGGATTTAGTGTGGGCTGTTGAATATATAAGGTTTAACCTGCTTGAGAGGCAAACCTTAAGAGAATATGTATGTTGGCACTCCGTCGCTTACGATGTTGAGGGTTCCAATTGATCCGATCAACGGAACAGCCTGCTCGTGAAATTAACATGCAAGTGGCTGAGCACTCCACAGACATGTGTACCCTTAACGTAGTTCTTGGCGATATTCAGCATGACACAGTGTGACAAGGCTGACCCATTGAAATACAGGCACAACAGAAACAGGAAGAAAGAGTGAGAGAAAGTTGTGGTGGAAGAGTATGTCAGGGTTCACCACCATCCCCTGCAGGAGCCTCGTGGAGCTTTAGGTGTTTTCGCTCAATAGACACTCACAATGCCCGGTCTGGGAATCGAAACCGCGATCCTATGACCACGAGTCCGCTGCCCTAACCACTGGGCCATTGCGCCTCCACCGTAAGAGAATAGCTGGGCACAAAAGGCATCAGCTGATATGCAAGAGAGATAAACTGCACTGTCTATGTTTATATCACAAGTGACATAAAATGCACAATGTCTGTAACAGCTGAAAAAGTGCTGTAAGCTGACAGCAGAAATTCCTCAGAGTAAGACTGAGAAATACATACTACGAGATAGTGAGGCCAGATTTTAGCATAGTGAGTCATACAGGATTGAGAAAAGTGGGGTAATTTACCATACACTAAACGCATTAAACCAGAAAGAGAGAGAAACAGAACGGAAAGAAGAAATATAATATTGGCTTTAGATGTTGGCACAAGGCCAGCAATTTCAGGAGATGGGATAAGTTGATTATATCAACCCCAGTATGCAACTGGTATGTATTTTATCAACCCAGAAAGGGCGCAAGCCAAAGTTGATCTCAGAAGAATTTGAACTCAGAATATGAAAACAGAAGAAATGCTACTAAACATTTTGCCCAGCATGCAAATGTATCTGTCTACTCACTGCCTTAACAACAACAACAACAATTATCCCAGTACTTAACTGGTGTTTTTTGTTTAAAAAAAACCCAGAAGTACTAACAACAAAAGTGACAGTAGCATTTAACCCCAGAATGTAAAGTGATGGAACAATAACCACAAGTGAAACATTCTACTGGTTCAATCAACCACTTTTATTAAACCTGTGCCAACATTGGAAAATAGATTTCTGATAGAACCTCTTCTCTCAAATATCTCCATAGCCATAAAATCAATTTAATGAAACTTCAGTTCAACATAGAATGCTACAAAAATGAGTTTGATTTATTTAGCCTACCCAAACACATCATCTCTCTCTTCTCTCCTCTCTCAACAGTATCATTACTACTCTAAGCCTACCCAAACACATCATCTCTCTCTTCTCTCCTCTGTCAACAGTATCATTACTACTCTAAGCCTACCCAAACATGTCATCTCTCTTCTCGCCACATGTCAATAGTATCATTAATATACCCTACTGCTAATACCCCTGTAGTCAACACCCTGCCACCAACTTGTGCGTCCCCCTTCCCCAATCTTTACAGATGTTGCCTACTTCCCTTTCCCACTCCCCCTATCTCTTCCCTTATGCACTCTTGCAAACCTCCACTCTCCCTACATACTACTACTGCTGTTACCTGGGGTGCCACCTGAAATTAATGTGCAAGTGACTGAGCACTCCACAGACATGTGTACCCTTAACGTAGTTCTTGGGGAGATTCAGCATGACACAGAGTGTGATAAGGCTGGCCCTTTGAAATACAGGTACAACAGAAACAAGAAGAAAAAGTGAGAGAAAGTTATGGTGAGAGAGTACAGCAGGGTTCACCACCATCCCTTGTCAGAGCCTCATGGAGATTTAGGTGTTTTCGCTCAATAAACACTTACAATGCCCGGTCTGGGAATCGAAACCACAATCTTACGACCATAAGTCCACTGCCCTAACCATTGGGCCATTGTGTCTCCATCATTGAGAGAAACTAATAAAAGTATAATAAGAAAAATACATACACCCACCTCTTACTCATTCCTCCTCACACTGTATCTTTCAATTCTCCTTTCTTTCACACTGTCACACTCATCACTCTGTCTCCTCCACCATACTGTCACTTCTCTCTCCCCTCTCACCTTAGTTCATCTTCTGCTGTCATCCTCTTTTCTACCCATACTATTGGTCACATTTGTCCCAATGTAGTGAGGACCTCTCTTAACTTTTAAGGTCCAAGACTGTCACATAAGGCTGGTGTCATGATGAAGCTCACTCAGAACACTGTAAAAATGATTCGCAAATGAATGAGGATGATGTAAGGTTGAGAGGACCCTTAAGTCCTGTCTTCAAGGCCAGTGCTAGGAAGTGCAGGGCCCAATTAGAGAACTGTTTGAGGGGGCCCTCTACTCCACAAAAGCTGAAAATTGATGTTTTACGTTTTGTGTAGTACTTCAGTCCCAGCCAAAAAACGTTGAAGGCTTTGAGGCTTCATAATTAATCACAATGAAAAACTAAAAATTTATCGTAGTGTCCTCTGCTCAGACATGTGTGCCAGGCCCTGTCTTGGCATAGGACCCAATTTGAACAAATATGTCTAATTAGCTTAAAATCAGCCCTGCCTGTTTTATTAAGGATATGGCAGCCTCTCTAGTATCTACACCACTATTAAATGCATCTGATACACCCTGGAAAATGGTTGTTTTTAGGAAAGATGTCCAGATGTAAAAACTAAGCCAAAGTAAAATCTATGAGAGAAATTATATTCCCGATATGTCTAGGAGGGTAGTTGCTTCAAATAAGAACTAATTCAATCTGCCAACATCCATAACATCAATGATGATGATGTGACTGAGTGGTAAGAAGTTTGCTTCCCAATCACATGGATCTGGGTTCTGTCCTTTTCCATGGCATCTTGGGAAAATGTCTTCTACTACAGCCAACCAAAGCTTTATGAGTTGATTTCGTAGATAGAAACTGAAAGCTGTCTGTCATATACGAAGAGGTGCTGAAAACTTCCTGGCTATAAGAGTATTGCAAAAGGCCTGGCTGGAGGCTCAACTTTCGGAGTTCTTTTACAGGGCTCAGAAAAACAGAAGGACGGCTGGAATAAATGTGTGAATTTGAAAGGAAAATATGTTGAATAAAATCATAATTAACCAATCCTCCCAGATTTTATTTTACCCAAAGCTAGAAACTTTTCAGCACCTCCTCTGTGTGTGTGTGTGTGTGTGTGTGTGTGTGTGCGCACGCGCGTGCGTGTGTGTGTGTGTGTGTGTGTGTGTATTTGTGCCTCCTTGTTTTGAACATTATGTCATAATTGTAAATGATTGTCATTGTCATACAATCAGTGTCATTCCTTTCCAGAATTCTTTGAGAACATGTCTGGCCATGAAGAAATATTATTTTGCTTGAAAACCTGTGAGAGTTGGCAACAGGAAGGCCATTTGGCCATAGAAAAATCTGGCTCAATAAACTCTGTCTGACCCATGCAAGCAGAGACAAGTGGATATCAAAAAGATGATGATGATAATGATGATATCCTATAAAATATTCAAATAAAATAAATCCTGTTCTGTTTTCCTATTGTATCTTATCAATCAATTATTCTTTATAACCACTTTATCAGTGTTGGGTTGGCACTGAGTAGAGTTAAATAAGCTAAATTTAATTTACTTTAATTGGTGAAGTGCCAATGTTATTTCACTTTTAATCTTTCCTATGATACCTATTTACAAAAAAAAAAAAAAAACTAAAACTTGATCGTTAACTTGCTGAAAGACTATACTTGAGGTCTGTACAGTTTTGGGCTTTCTTTTTTTTTTATATATATATATATATATTTTGCTTTCGCATTTCTAATTTATTTGTTCTTTAATCTTCTAGAGAAAGAAACAACTGAACTGAATTGTTCATGAAAATTATCTTTTCTATCCAAATGATAAATTGATGTTTTTTTAGCAGATTTATTGTGTTTTTTTAGCTTATTTGTTTTTGGTTTCTTGTATAGGAATAAACATTAATAGGATTGACCATTGTAAAACAATCCAATCATTTAGTTTAGTGAACATGATCAAACTTTACCATGCTTTCTTTTGACTAGGCACAAGGCTCAGTCTCTAGGGAAAGGCTAAACTATTTGATTAAGTTGACTTTAATACGATTAAATAAATAAGCTTGTAGAGTTGGTCAAACATCTGACAAGAGTACTTCAATGTATGTAGTCACTTCTTTTTACATGACTTTCTGAGACTGGACTTGGATAAGGTTGACAAAATAAGAACCAGTTGATTACCTAAGGTCAGTCTAACTGACAATATCTTCTCCCTAAATTTATGGCCTATGGCTTATATTAGAAAACATCACCACCACCAACACCATTGCCACCACCAATGTCCAGGCTACAAATGCTGCTGCCACCAATGCAGTCACCATCAATACCACTGCCACCACCACTGCTAACATATCTACTTGGCATTATCATCTTCTTTATCATCATCATCCTCTGCAGCAATGGCATTTTAACCTCTACTTTTTCCATGCCGGCATAGGTTGAGCAAGATTTATTACAGCAGTATTCTCTAGAGGAGGAGACCCTTTCTCTTACTAAACTTTACCTGTTTTACCTGTTTTTCTAGTAAGGTACTTTTATTTCTTCTAGTCTTCACATAATTAAAACTCCTAAACTATCAAAATTATGTATTGTTTGCAATCACATTGTTCTGAGTTTGGTCTCACAACAAGGCATCTTGGGCAAGTGTCTTTTGCTATAGTCCCAGAGCAGACCAAAAGACCTTATAAGTGGATTCAGTTGATGGAAACTGAAAGAAGCTTATCTATCTATCTATCTTTCTGTCTGCCTGTCCGTCCGCCTGTCAGTCTGTTTGTCTGTCTGTCTGGCTACATACATACACACATACTTACATAAGCATACATGCATCCAAGGTGTACTCCAGAACTTTTGAGATATTTTCAGGAGAGGTATTAATTAATTTCAAAGTAGTACAGAACTCTAATCTCCTCAAAGTAGAATTCTCTGACTTAAATGCGCTTGTTGTAGCACTCTAGCCATTTCATAAAGCCTGCCCCTTCCCCACCCTTTCTTGGAAATCATCCAAGGCAAAGGTGTCCAGGACCCTTGTCACAGCCTCCTTCATCTTCTTTTTCAGCTTAGGTGATTACCAAAAGTTACAGAAAGCAAGGTCTGGACCATAGGGAGGCTGAGGAACAGTTTTGATGCCCATCTCTGTTAAGTAGTTGTTTACCAGGATGGAATTGTGGACTGGTGCACTGTCCTGGTGCACAGGGCTGGATTAAGATCCATCAAGGCCCTAAGCACTTAAAAGATTTTGGTGTCCCCATAAAAGATTATGTAATTCAAAATGTAAACAGTAACAAACCATAAAATTAATTTTTATTTTTCAAAACGAAACAAAATAGTAAGAGGGAAAATAATATTTACTTTTGTATACTTCCACTTTATTTATATTTGAAAAGTTTCCTCCTATTTTTTTGAATTGCAAAGTCTTTGATCAGATCCTCAAAATTAATCTTAGCTAACACATTTGCATCTATACTTAGTAGAGATAAAGGCATCCCGAATATTATTTTAGCAAGTTTAAAGTGATGTCTTTTATGCCGCAAACCATTTACCATTTCTGTGGTGCCCCCTCCTTCCCTTGATGCCCTAAGCACGTGCTTATTTTGTTTAATGGTTAATCCAGCACAGTTGATGCAGCTGCTCTGACCCATTGTGACAGAATTTCTTCTTAAACTCTCTCAAAACATTCACTATGTACTCTCTGTTGACTGTCTAACAGCATTAGTTGATATAATAACAAAAAAAAAAACCTTCTGTTTTGAGGGTTTTCTAGGTGTCAGATATGCTGGAAATTCTTATGTCTAAAAGTGCATAGGTTGAATCCTCTTATAACCACAATCTAGTGTTGAGTCTAAAATCCTTTTTACTATAGGCACAAGGCCTAAAATTTCAGAGGAGGGGACTAGTTGATTACATCAACCTCAGTGCTTAACTGGTACCTATTTTATTGACCCCGAAAGGATGAAAGGCAAAGTCAACCCTGGTAGAATTTGAATTCAAAATGTAAAGACGGATGAAATACTGATAAGCATTTTGCCCCACTTACTAACAATTCTGCCAGGTCACTGCTTTATGTTGAGTCTAAGGTGCAAGCGTGGCTGTGTGGTAAGAACCTTGCTTCCCAACCACATGGTTCCAGGTTCAGTCCCACTGCGTGACACCTTGAGCAAATGTCTTCTACTATATCCTCAGGCCGACCAAAGCCTTGTGAGTTGATTTGGTAGACAGAAACTGAAAGAAGTCCACCATATATGTGTGTGTGTGTGTGTGTGTGTGTGTGTGTGTGTGTGTGTGTCTGTGATTGATACCCATCACCAGTTGACAACTGATGCTGGTGTGTTTATGTCCCCGTAACTTAGCGGTTCGGCAAAAGGAATGATAGAATAAGTACTAGGCTTTCAAAGAATAAAAGAATACATACAAACAGAATATGAAAGTCAGTATTCTACATATGTAGATACATACATACATACACACACACACATATATATATATATATATATATATATATATATATATATATATATATATATATATATAGGAAAATGAAAAAAAGCCAGAATGCTGAACTGGGAGCACAACTTAATAAAGACTCCTTCCAACCGGCCTTCACTGCGATGAAGCAAACTATCAAGAAGAAGGAGAATGAAAACTTTTTCTTTAAATATCTTATCCACACATCCCACTGATGCGATGCTGAGACAAGTCACTGAAGCTGTCTGTATACAGGAATACAAACCCTCTCTCCTGTATACAGACAGCTTCAGTGACTTGTCTCAGCATCGCATCAGTGGGATGTGTGGATAAGATATTTAAAGAAAACGTTTTCATTCTCCTTCTTGATAGTTTGCTTCATCGCTGTGAAGGCCGGTTGGAAGGAGTCTTTATTAAGTTGTGCTCCTGGTTCAGCATTCTGGCTTTTTTTCATTTTCCTATTATTTCTCCACGTGCGGTTAACACAACCCCACTATTTACTGACTTATATATATATATATATATATATATATATATATATATGTAAGTCAGTTTTAAAGTTAAAGGATTAAGGATTAGAAAGTATGCTGGCGTGTGCGCATGAATAAACTTATGATTGTGTAGTGTCTGTCTGCGTGTCTGTTTAAACGTTCATAGCCACGAGGTCAAATGGCCTAAATCTGAGCAAGTCATCACAATTGGCTGCTATTTCCACCACATGTCAAAGACTTACACACCCTCAGCCCCCTCCATATACACTAAATTCTATATATTTTTTCAATCATTTATTTTTAATTTTTATTTTGTATCTCTTATTTTTAATAATAACATCATGACCCCAAATACCCCCCCCCCACTACACCCAACCCCACCCCATTCATGTTAGGTGCTCTCTAGTTCCTTTCCTGAGTTTTTTTCTTCTTCACTTGAACATATCCAGTTGAACTGACTGAATTTCTCAATGCAGCAAAACTGAAATGTAAATCCCCACACTTAAAAGCATATTATGCCACCTGAGGAGTCTTCTTTGCACTGTCTGTTGCATCTGGTGTTATTGCACCATTCCATGCCCACTAAGGAGCAGAGCATCATGAAAATGAAACAATTGTCATGATAATAAATTGCTTTTCGGTACACTCTGTCTTCTCTGTTAATCTTTAATATATATATATATATATCATCATCATCATCATCATCGTTTAACGTCCGCTTTCCATGCTAGCATGGGTTGGACGATTTGACTGAGGACTGGTGAAACCGGATGGCAACACCAGGCTCCAGTCTAATTTGGCAGAGTTTCTACAGCTGGATGCCCTTCCTAACGCCAACCACTCAGAGAGTGTAGTGGGTGCTTTTACGTGTCACCCGCACGAAAACGGCCACGCTCGAAATGGTGTCTTTTATGTGCCACCCGCACAAGCCAGTCCAGGGGCACTGGCAACGATCTCGCTCGAAAATCCTACGGGAGCCAGTCAGGCGGTACTGGCAACGGCCACGCTCAAAATGGTGCATCTCATGTGCCACCCGCACAAGAACCAGTCCAGGGGCACTGGCAACTATCTTACTTGGCTTGCCGGGTCTTCTCACGCACAGCACATTTCCAAAGGTCTCGGTCAGTAGTCATCGCCTTGGTGAGGCCCAATGTACGAAGGTCTTGCCTCACCACCTCAGCCCAGGTCTTCCTGGGCCTACCTCTTCCACGGGTTCCCTCAACTGTTAGGGTGTGGCACTTTTTCACGCAGCTATCCTCATCCATTCTCACCACATGTCCATACCAGCGCAATCATCTCTCTTGCACGCCACAACTGATGCTTCTAATGTTCAGCTTTTCTCTCAAGATACTTACACTCTGACGGGTATTCACATTGACATTACACATCCAACGGAATATACACACACACACACATATGAAAGAAGTAAATAGACACCTTTATAATCATTAAAATTTTTTTAAATCTGAAATTATACATTCAAATTATTTGTTAGTTGTTATAATGCAAACATTTAATATTTAGTAGACACACTCTTTTGGGCATGTTACTGATCAGCTGGTGTATATTCTCTTGCAGAATTGTTACTAAGTTTCATGCAATAATCTCAAAAGATCTGGCTTTGAAGATGCTTTCTTGTTCTGTTTATGAAATGTCCTGTCTATTACGCCCCAGAAGTGTTCTGTAGGGTTCATATCTGGTGACTGGCTTGGCTGTGGAAACTTTCTAATGCCATTCTTTTCCAACAAGTCGTGGGTCATTTTAACTGTGTGACAAGGAATCCCATCTTCCATAAATAGAGAGTCTTCTTTAATCATTTGACCACTGGAGAAGTTTGGAAGGAGTCCTTTCTGCAATATGGACACATATTTATTTGAGTTTATCTTTCCCTCACACTCCACCAGCTCTGATCAACCGTTGCTCCAAATTGTTCCCCTGACCATCACAGAATAGCAGCTGTGTTTCATTGCTGGTTACAATCTTTTCACATCAAATTCTTGACCACAGAATCTCCAGACCCACACTCGACCACTGTTAGGAAATACAGCAAATCTGAACTCATCAGAGAATATGACAGTGTCCCAAAATGGTAATGGCTTCTCCACCATCTCACTAGCCCAAACTTTTCTCCGCTTCATATTGGCTAGTCAAAGATGTGGCTTCCTTCTTCCTGTTCTGCCATAGTAACCAAGTTTGTGGAGATACCTGACAGCTGTTCTGGGACTGACATCAACTTGCTCTGCTATGTCAGGGGTCTTGCAATGAGGATTATCCTCCACACTTCTCTTAGCAAAGAGAAGGGTCCTGTCAGAGGACCCTGGTTGATCTGGACAAGGTGATGTGGACTCCTTCCCCTCTCTGGTGAATTGCACAATTACTCTATTAACTGTAGAAAGCGAGATCCCAAGGTTTTCTGCGATTTTACACTGACTATATCCACCTTCAAACCACAATGCGGCCTCTCTGAAATTCAGACAGTTCCAAGGCTTCTTTTGTACATTGCATGATTAAACAGTGACATACAGAATCTGAAACATAAAAATGTCAATTGATAAGAAATAGAAACTTTTACAAGTTAGAATAAACAGAAAACGATGTTTTATGGGGTGTCTATTTACTTCTAACGTGTGTGTATATATAGTTAGTCAGTTAATAAAAAAAAAAAAAACATATATCAGAAAGAAGCACATTCTAAAAAATAGAGCAGTAATTATTACAACAAAATTTTATAGAGTTACCCAAGGTTTCGCACCTTGAGTAACTCTATATAAAATTTTGTTGTTATATATATATATATATATATATAATATAAAAAGCACTCGGCCCACTCTACAGAGTGGTTGGTGCCAGGAAGGGTATCCAGCCGTAAAAACCATACCAAAACAGACACTGAAGCATGGTACAGGCTCCTGCCTGGTCAGCTCCTGTCAAACCATCCAGCCCATGCCAGCATGGACAATAAATCTTAAATGATGATGATGATGATATAATAACTACGAAATCATGATCTATAATTCAGTCTGCTTTTAAGGGGCTAGCTTTGAGAGTTGCATTTCTTCGCATTCGGTAAAAATGTGTTTATTATGGTAGTTTGACCTTAGAGTCCCTCATAGCGTGAGGCATTCTTGTATAGTAATGCCCTTATATAAATAAATATATTTTGAGGAATAAATGATGGATTTTTTCCCTTATGAGGTTTTTTTCACGCTAGCTACTTGATAAATTCTTGTAAAAGAATTCATCCTATTATTGAATTTATATATATATATATATATCATCTCAGAAATAATGTGGGCCCTGGCGATTTTCCTTCTCCTTCTTTGGACCTCTCCCTTATACTTGAAATGTTAAAAACTCTCCCCTTTCACTGAACGTCAAGTTAATATAATTCCTATGCATGTCCTTACACTCGTTTTTCTTTTTTCATTTATTGAATTGCTTGTTCATTGAATTGACTATATAAGAATATAAATATATATATAAATGTATATGTATGTATGTATGTATATAACAAGTGTTTATGAAGTTTCGAATAGAAAGAGGTTGCTCTTTCACAGGGATGTGTTTTATCCAAGCGTACACCAGTTTAGCTCCATATCGATTAATATACTTGGAATTCATTAATTTGTGTTAGTATTAGTGTTTACACTTATGAAGTTCCAGTATTCATTATAGATGTTTGCATCTATTTGATATAGAACAGAATTTTAATAATATAATATAAGGAAAATGGAGAGTTTGAACACAGAAAAAAAATCAATTTATTCATATAATAGTCAATTTCATATTGCCTATGTATGTTTCAATTTCTTACCTTCATCCATATTTTGCGATTAAGATTGCATTATACATTTAAAAGGTAAAAATCTCTTCAGGGCAAAAGTTGACAAAATTCATTCCCATCCAAATAGATGGAGAGTTGCTGACACAAATAAACACACAAATGCATGCTGCTATTTCAGTTGGCAAGCAATTCTCCATCCATTAGGATGGGAATGAATTTTTGTCAACTTTTGCCCTGAAGAGATTTTTACCTTTTAAATGCATAATGCAATCGTAATTGCAAAATATGGATAAAGGTAAGAAATTGAAACATACATATGCAATATGAAATTGACTATTATATGAATAAATTGATCTTTTTCTGTGTTCAAACTCTCCATTTTCCTTATATTATATATATATATATATATATATATATATAGATTCAAGGCTTGAATATGGTACTTATGCGAAGGCACCCGAATATCACATCCCAAAAGGATGGGTGATTAAAATCAAATAATAAGCAACACGGATTTCAAAAGTGATTGCAGTACGCACGTTTCATGCTACTTCAATTTATTTAAGTAATGTGAGCATTACCTTAAATGCAATATGAAGAGCAATCTTCAGCTGCACGAAAAAATGTAGAAAAAAAGACATATTACAAATGTGGCAACATATTAAAACCAAGTGCTCTCTCCCACTTGGTTTTAATATGTTGCCACATTTGTAATATGTCTTTTTTTCTACATTTTTTCGTGCAGCTGAAGATTGCTCTTCATATTGCATTTAAGGTAATGCTCACATTACTTAAATAAATTGAAGTAGCATGAAACGTGCGTACTGCAATCACTTTTGAAATCCGTGTTGCTTATTATTTGATATATATATATATATATATATATATATATATATATATATATATATATATAGTTTTAGGGAAAAGAACCAAGTTTCATGAACTCATCGATGAAAATCCACTATCACATATATTATCTTTATCTTATGATATTTACTTTGTATTATATTATACTCATTTATTGTGCTTTTAATTATTAATTTTTCTATATGTGATAGTGGATTTTCATCAATGAGTTCATGAAACTTGGTTCTTTTCCTTAAAACTATATATTTATATATATTTTAATCTGTAAAGCTCAATTTAATTTTAATTTTTTATAAATTGATTTTAATTGAGTTTTTACCTGTAATTTTGGATTTTGTCCCTAATATTATTATATATATATATATACATATATATATATATATGTGTGTGTGTGTTTGTCTTTACTGTTTTGTTATCACTGTCCTGTTTTTGTCACCACTTTAACCCTCCGCAAATCCCAAATTTTTAAAAGTTTGTTTTGTGGGAACAACTGTTTTAATGAAGTCACGTCTTGTCCCTACATTCGAACCATGGAGTAGATAAAACAGGGAACAAATGATGAAGGGAATGTTCTTTATGTTACCTGTCTCGTTTCTGTATTTGTTTCTTTCGTTGTTCGAAAAAAAAGTTCGTTTTCCATGTTTTTGTTTTTTATGTTCTTGTTTCTCATTTTGTTCACATTTTTTTGACATCCTGTACCCATATATGCATGTATATATACACATATATGTAGGTATGTACATATACGTATGTATATATGCATATATATATATATTATTTATATCAGCATATGATCAAACGCCACGCATCCATTTCCAAGTAAGTTTTATCTTAATAATTCCGATGCGTACTCTACAACCTACCTCTATTCTATCTCCCTCTCTTGCTCTTCTTCTTTTTTATTTTTCTCTCCCACCCTTTCTCTAATCTCTCTCACCCTTACTCTTCCACCTTGACTCTCTCGTTGCTCACATGTGACCAATGGCTATCAATCTTTCTTTCTTCCACTTCCTTCCTAAAGACAAGATGTGCTTTGCCTGTCTCTTCTCAAAGCTCGTTTCTCCAGTGTTCGTTATGGCTTAACAGCCCTTACTGTTTGTTTTTACTGTTTTGTTGTCACTGTCCCGTTTTTGTCACCACTTTAACCCTCCACAAAAAATCCCAAATTTTTTTTAATTTGCTTTGCGGGAACGACTGTTTTAATGAAGTTGCATCTTGTTCCTACATTCGAAATGCGGAGGAGATAAAACAGGCAACAACTGATGAAGGGAATGTTCTTTACATTGCCTGTCTCGTTTCTCTATTTGTTTCTTTTGTTATTCAAAAAAAAAAAAAAACGATCTTTTTCTATGTTTTTGTTTTTTATGTTCACGTTTTTGATGTTCTGTACCCATATATACATGTATATATACATATATATATGTAGGCATGTACATATATGTATGTATATATGCATATATATATATATATATATATATATATATATATAATTTATATTATTATATGATCGAACGCCACACATCCATTTCCAAGTAAGTTTTATCTTTTATATATATATATATATATCAGTGAGCTTATATATAGTTTACACACAAGGAGCCCAGTTTGAATCTAGCCTCACCTATAGAGTCAGAGATGAAACCTACTTAAATGCAGTGTAACTGTAAATGGTGAAAAATCTTTCCTTCCTTCAGATGAAGTTAATAATTAGAAAAACTATAATTTTATACAAGAAGATGAAAAAAAAAATCATATCAATAATAATGGATTTTTTATGAGACCCAAGACCAAATTTTGTTGAAGAATGGATATATACTGAATAAAATCAACTCGTATTTATTGGTATATCACTTTGGCCAACACTTGAAGTATAAAAAGCAAATGAAATCCAAGCAATATATGAATTTAGTTGTTATCTTTTTACTAGATGCCTGAGAGAAATTTATATGCCAATAGCAAATCTGATACTTTTCCACCCATCTCATCTTCTTTCAACACACCTACTGGCACTCACTTCTCAAATCCTGCACTAAGCATTTTCCTCAATCTTTCCTTCCAAGAGTTAGAACTCTCTAGAATTTTCTATCCCAAATATGTTTTTATCTAAGACAGACTTTTCAGGTATCATTGTATTACAAAAGGAAGTGGGAGAAGGTCAGTGAATCAGAAATTATACTCTTTTACTCTTTTACTCGTTTCAGTCATTTGACTGCGGCCATGCTGGAGCACTACCTTTAGTCGAGCAACTCGACCCCAGGACTTATTCTTTGGAAGCCTAGTACTTGTTCTATCAGTCTCTTTTGCCGAACCGCTAAGTTACGGGGACGTAAACACACCAGCATCGGTTGTCAAGTGATGTTGGGGGGGGGGGACAAACACAGACACACAAACATACACATACACATACATATATATATATATATATATATATATATATATATATATATATATATATATACATATATACGACGGGCTTCTTTCAGTTTCCGTCTACCAAATCCACTCACAAGGCTTTGGTTGGCCCAAGGCTATAGTAGAAGACACTTGCCCAAGGTGCCACGCAGTGGGACTGAACCCAGAACCATGTAGTTGGTAAGCAAGCTACTTACCACACAGCCACTCCTATGCCTATGTGAAAATATTTATAGTATTTACTTCAGTTTCCCAACTTTCTAAACTTTAATGCCACTGAGACTGGTCTTACCCACTAGCTCTGTAGAGTTAATGAAATAAGTTCCATAGATAAGGATTGATTTACCATACAAAACAACTGGATGTATAAAACCTGCTGGTAGTTAACAGAAGTTAGAGCATCATCAACCATCGTCCAAAGTAGCAATTTACTGTAATTACAGCATTTAACTTGCACATTTATTAGGGGAAGTATAAAATGATTCAAAGAAGCAAATTACTAGATTTGTTTAACCCTTTAGCATTTAAACCAACCATATTTGGCCCAGATATTGTACCTGTTTTATGTTGAAACTAATCAGATCTGGCTTTGTGCACCTATCCTACAATGTCTTTCTAAAAATAGCCCTCACATCATCACAATCTTGAAGTTATGAGATAATGCATGATTAATACAAAATGATATGAATAAATAAACATCACGTGTGACAGAGTAATGTGAATGGTAAAGAGTTAAATGTGAATAAAATGCCTCACAGTATCAGGGTCAACTTTGCCTTTCATCCTTCTGGGGTCACTAAAAAAAAGGGACCATTGCAGGACAGTGGATAGGTAGAATTGTAAATGCATTGGATGGGATGTCTTGTATAAAATCCAGCTCTGTACATTCTGAATTTAAATTCCAGCCTTTCGCTGTAAAATCGAGACACTTCCATGAAAAGCTATGACCAACAGATTGTAGCAATAATTTGAAAAACTAATCAATACATAGTTTCCTGCCTGGGTTTCGAAGACTCATAACTATGATGATACCCCTTTTTTTTTTTTTTGGCAAAGTGTAAATGTGGGACATATTATTAAAGGTCATCTTATATGCTGATATGTACGATAATTGAATATATACTCCATCTGCAAATTTGAATCTTTGTGCCAATGTAAGAAATAATTATAAATTATACTGCAGTTGCAGTGGGGAAGGCACAAGGGTAAGGCACAGCAACATGACCTGCAGCCACTTCCTTCAACCCTGAGTCAAGAAAGAGGGGTAGTAAATTGGATACAAAACGCACAGTTCATGTTTTCACAATCTCAAGAATATATAACGATTCAGTTATCAAAAAGTATATTTTTCTTCTATCAATATTAATAATAGTCATTTTCAATAACAATCACCTTCAACATTCACTTTGTTGTAATGATTGATCTGTGTTGCCCAGGGCAACTAGAATTTGACAGCACACACACACACACACACACACACACACACACACACACACAGATATACATATACATGCACGTATATATGTTAACGTGTATATGTAACTGCATTGTGTATGAGTATGTATATGTATGTATTTAAGAGTGTGTTTACAAATATTTATGTGTGTGGGGATTAATATATTTGTTCCCATATGTGTATGCATTTATGCATGTGTATATTTGTGGATATGTATTCATGTATGTTATATGTATGTATGCCTATGTATGTACATGTGTGTTTGTATCTGTGTGTATGTGTATGAACATGTGTGCATAAGTCTGTTTGTTAGGAGCCAGTATGCTCTATGAAGTGTCCAATATTCATCCTATTGCTTCTGTTATTGTATTTATCTAACAAAGAACAACTCAGTCTAATGGATTGGAGCTTCTCTTTCCTTCTTTCATCATTCTGTCTTTCATTCATTTTTATTAATTTTTTTTCATATCTTTCCATTCTCTTTTATTATTCCAGTTTCTCTATTTTGTACAGCTGCTACCCTCTACTTTGGCAATATTCTTTTCTTTACTAAAGCAGGCTTTTAATTCTATCATGTATACACACACACGCGCGCACGCACACACACACACACACACACACACATGTCGATTAGCCCAAGGTCAAATCTGATTGAACAGACAACACTATGATCAAAGGTATTCCAGCCATAATCACCACTGTTTTTATATTTTTTCAAGGCATAGTGATGTATGTAGAACAAGGTATTGTAATGCATCAGTAATTCCATTTTATAGGATAGTAAGTAGGGAATGGTATGATGGAGATTTAGCTACTCTTTTTAGTAACCTAAGTGATTATATGGAGGCTTTATCATAAACTCTTATAGCTATGTTTTATATAAAAACTTTAGATGATAACAGGTAGAAATCCCACAGTTTGTTTTCTTCTTTATTTTAGGTCCACCTCACCTCATAGGAGGAGTTGGAAGAGTGAAATATAAACAGGACAGGGGTGGTTCAGATAAAGTTTCCCTGTGGAGAAAAAAGGGTTGTAAATCATGTTTTACTATGGTAGGATGGAGATAGGGGGTTTGGTGGGGGATAAAAGCAATTGTCAGCTGTTCCATAAAAGTAATGACTGACAGAGAGGCAGGTGTATTCCATCAAGTGAAAGACTAGCAAAGTGTGGTGGCAGAGAGTCAACAAGTTCAGAAAACACAAGAGTCTGTTTCACTTGTATAGAAGAAACAGAGAAGAGAGAATACTTTCTACTAGAATGTTTAATGATAATAGAGGATTGCCTATCAGGCAATTAGCAGTGAATGCATGGTGTGTGTTTGGTGGTGGTGGTGGTGGTGAGAGAGGAATTGGGAAGGAGCACACGTGCATGTGTGCCTGCTTGCATGCGTGCACGTGTGTGTGCATGTGTGTGTGCATGTGTGTATGTGTGCGTGCATGTGTGTGTGCGTGTGCATGCATGTGTGCGTGTGTGTGTGTGTGTGTGTGTGTGCGTGTGTGTGTGTGTGTGTGTGCGTGTGTGTGTGTGTGTGTGTGTGTGTGTGTGACAGCTGTTGTACTGTCCCAACAGGAGCATATGATTGTTATTGTCAGAGAGTACTTCCTTGCTGAACTTACTACTCAAAAATAAATATACAAACTTTTTAAAGTTATTTCTAGTCATAACATGACTTCAGTCTGACTGAATCTGTGTTACATTTGAAAACAAATTACAGTCAGCTTATATTATGATACTGCAAGAACAGAATTATTATTTAGAAAATTTAGCACCTTTAAAGGATGGGCAATACTCATCTAGTACACTTCTACATCTCAGAGGTATGAGCATTTAAGTATGGCTGATTTGGAAGTATAAAATTTAGATGTGTGAATTTCACAAAAACCTCTATGAACTGTCTCCTTTTCTTTAACTACAACAACTATATGGGACCAACCAATTTTGATGTTTATTCCCCAGGTTAATTTTGATCTAGCGCACCTATAATCAATTGTGTTCCCAAATTTTTTTCATAGTGTATTATTCAATGTGACTGCATTTTCTTTTTAAATATTAGGGTGTGATATGAGGTAAATATTTGTTATTATTTCTAACAAACCAAGGTGGCAAGCTGGAAGAATCATAAGCATGCCAGACAAAATGCTTAGTGGCATTTCATTCATTTTTACATTTTGAGTTCAAATTCTGCCTAGGTTGATTTTGCCTTTCATTCTTTCGGGATTGATAAACTTAAGTTCCAGTGAAACACTGGGGTTGATGTAACCGACTAGTTGCCTCCCACCAAATCTCAGCCCTTGTGCCTTTAGTAGAAAGGATCATTTCTAACAAACCACGACAGACATAGATGGCCAATTGGATGGAATGGAATGTATCTGTAGCTCCAGACAGGAAACAAATATATTAAGCTAGCATTACTTCAAGCCACCTTAGGTGTTCCTCACAGCTACCAAAAGGTTTCTCTTTCTTTAATTTCTTTGAGTCAGAAGAAGAGCTATGCTAATATGCTTGTGGCAGGCATTCAGGTGCAAAAGTTGTCAAAAGATTCAGCAAATCAAGACATAAAAGCTTTAATGGAGCTTTGTTCCATTAATAAGTTTGATGGATGACAACTGATTCTATGTTGAGGTCATCTACAGTTACTATTTTTTTTCATCCACCTTCCAAACACTAGGGTTAGACTTTAGAATGGTATTCCCAGTTTTGTTGCTAATGGTCCAACCATGAAATAGGTAGTGTAGGCTTACATGATTACCAATAGCAGATCACTGTTGATCCGATCTGACAGAATGGCCAGTTGCATAGGTTAGGAGATAACCCATGGATAGGTCAATAGTTCATATACTTCTACCAGCACTCTAATGAGTTGATGGCCATGACACATAAATCTCAACAGTCTAGTCAACTTAACTGCTGTTGTTCAACACCTTTGATTGTAAGTCTTCTTTATCAGGGCTGAGCTGGGACTAAACAATGACAACAATGATAACTTAGCCATTAATATTGTTCTACAACAGAGATGGAGACCAAATGTTCAGATGTGACATCTTTCAGATATTACAGTGCTGAATTCAGTGTGGTTCAATATGGTGTAGCCACACAGAAGAGTAGAGGGATACATAGAAGAGTAGCACAGTGCAAGGCAGATGTATGTACCTTAACAGTATACAAACATACATATAAATTCATGTACATGTCCACATCATCATCATCTGCATCCTCGTCATCATCATTTCAATGTCTACTTTTCCATGCCTGTATGGGTCAGATAGAATTCATCGAGGAAGATTTTCTATGACCATATGTCCTTCCTATTGTCAACTTTCACTTGTTTCCAAGCAAGGTAATATTTACCGAAGGAAATCTTTTCCTACAAAAATTGGAAATGAAGGACAGTACTGTTCATTGACAACTATTTGTGCAATGCCAAGACAAAAAAACACAGTCACATACATACATATATGATGCAATTCTTTCAGTTTCTTTCTACCAAATCCACTCACAAGGTTTTGGTACAAGACATTTTCTTAAGGTGGGACTGAATCTGAAACCATGTGATTGAAAATTGAATTTCTCAACTGCACACTCATGGCAACACAAATTCCATGTACACCTATACACATATGCACACAAAGTCATATGCACACATACACATATGCACACATACATATCGTTGCTATTATGTTAAACTGTTATATGTCCAAATTTGGCCAAATGCATTTTTTTCAATATTTATGCTTCCAATAGCCAGTTCTTTTGGTCAAACGATCATATCTCCAGCTGCTTCAGATGCTAAAATATCAAAAATTGTCAAAGTGTAGAACAACGGTTTTGCCATGGAATGGAGACAATTTTTTTTTTGTTTTCTGATAAAGCAAAATTTGGGACTTACAACACTTTTGCATAATAGCAGTGATATACACCCTCAAAATCATATACATACATACACATAAGTATGAAAATTCCCACACATACACTTCCATTGTTGAGTTGTTGTTGTTGTTGGAAGAAGGCCTTAGCATGCCATGTAGGCTGGTTGTATGCTTACCTGTCTATGTTAGCTAATTGCAGTTAGGCAGGGATGTTGCTATTTTCAGGCTATTAGCTCTAACCGTCAGTGAAGTTTGAACTTAGAACACAAAGGGCTGAAACATACCACAAGTCACCTTGTTCCACTAATACATCCACCTAGATGGGTGCTTCATTTATTGACCCTGAAAGATAAAAGCTAAAGTTGACCATAACAGGGCTCAAACTCAGAGTATCTAATGAACTGAGATGAATACTGCTAGGTATTCTATTTGATACTGTAACACCCATGCCAATTCTCCATCATACTCCTCTCTCACCCTCCTCTTCCACCTCATTGTCCTCATCATCATCATCCAACACCACCACTACCACCATCAACACCGTCATCATTGCTTTATATGCATTTTCCCATTACTGCATGGATTTGGTGAGTCATTATCATCTGAGTCAATTCTAATTGGTTGCTACTACTGTCTTAGATGAGCCCAGGGGCCCCACATCTTGCTCGCGTATTTCATTTTTGGCTTGGTTTCTTCAGCTGGATATCCTTCATATCACCAACCACCTTATTGTGTACTGAGTGCACTTTATTGAAACACCAGCACTAGAGAGATAGTCATGTTCTCAACAGGACCGAAAGGATCATCTTAAGCCCAGTTATTGCACATAAATTTATGTACATACACAACTGAAGAAAGCCCATTAACACTGTAGATTGTGGTTAGTATAGCTCTGCTATTTTTATACTTCAGTTGGCTATCAGTTTTGACTTAAACAACACAAGTTAATCCAACATTTCTTTGTTCTTTGGCTGTACTTTCCTCCTTCCGTCTGGTGCTGTTTGGAGGTAAAAATAGAGATCGACGTCAGTGGCAGAGAGATCTGGAGTTTAAACACCATAAATACGAGTAGCCACTATTTTTATCGTTGTTTAGTCCCTGTTCATCTCTGATTCAGTTGACTGACCCCTGATCAAAGATATTCCGTCGGTGATCATCACACTTTTTTGTATATCAATGAGTCCATTACTGAATGTAACCTTCTTTACATAATGCTGTAGAGTGTGATTTGAAAATGATTTGACTGCTATTTCTAATAGGTTGCATGATCATTTAAAGGCTCCCTCGCTGGTATTCTTGTTGCTGCACTTAAAACTAGTGCTGCTGCTACTACTACTACTACTACTACTACTACTACTACTACTACAATGACTGCTGATGCTGGTACTATAGTCGTATCTGCTAATACTTGTTAGAACTACTACAGCTGCAACAGCTGCTGCTGCTGCTGCTGCTGCTGCTGCTGCTGCTACTACTGCTTTAGTGTCTCTTATTGCTTCTGCTGTTACCGTTACTACTCCTCTTTCAGCAGCAGTAGCAGTATTATTATTAGTAGTTTTCGTTGTTGTTGTTGTTGTCGTTGTTGTTGTTGTTGTTGTTGTTGTTGTTGTTATAATTGCTGTTTAGGCCATTGCCATTTTTTTCCTTTCTGTATTAACTTTTGTTACTATTTTGGCTCTGGATATTGTTTCTACTGATACATTTTGTTTTGTTTTTTTCTCATCATTTATTATTTGTTGTTTAGCAACAAATCAACCCTGATCAAGGAAACCTATGATCAACAGAGTTCCAAATGTGACTATCCCATCTTTCACTCACACATTATTCCTTTCTGAATAGATCAGACCAGTAGTCCTCAACCATTTTTTTGCCTATGGACCCCTTTGATTCCTATTATACTCTACTGCAGGGGTTTTCAAACTGTGGTCTGCAGACCACAGGGGGTCCGCAAGGACAAGACAGGGGGTTCATGCAAAGCCAAGCAAGCACATCCTTCTCACTAAGTATGTATTAAAAAAATCCTTTGTGTACAATTGACAATAAACCTATTTGTTAAATACTGTTAAATAAATAAATGTAAAAATATATGTTATTTTAAGCAAATGTTTATGTAAAGGTAAAGCCTGAAATATAAAGGGGTCCGGTCCGCAAGTCAAAAAGTTTGAAATCCCCTGCTCTCCTGACCCTCCATAGTCATTTGATGAATATATAAAAACAATGTTCTAATGTATTTTAATAATTAAATATTATTTGGAATTGCATAAAAAAATTTAATATTTTGTGTATTGTATAAATAGAACCAATTTATTGCATATAAATTTTAATAAGAAAATCTTGTATAGACCCCTAAGGGCCACATTGACCTCCAAGGGCCACATTGACCTCCAAGGGCCATATGGACCCCAGTTGAGAACCACTGGGTTAGGCACTAAAATCAGACTTATTCCATTCTGAAATGTGGTCATGGATTCTATGGTTTGTATCTCCTTTCTTTTCTGTTGCAGGGAGAGAATTTAAACACAACACAGCAAGCCTCTGGTTCACTGACTAACACACTACAACCACTAAGTTGCAGAAGTGAACTTTCCACACCTTGTCTCATTTATCACTATTACTAAGACCTTATTCCCTTCTCTGAATTCATTCCTCCTCCTCCTCCTCTCATCAGGCTCACCATACTCTCATCTCTCAGATCCCCACATGAAATGTCTTACTCAGTTTTCTTTTTTAAAAATGAAACTCTTTGGAATTTCCTTCTCAACATAATTTTCTTGCAGAATTCTGGTTTAAGCACCCCATATAACTCCTAATAACATTTTTTATTTTATGGAATTTTCTGAAGATCTTTGTGGATTTGTGTTATAAACATAGGAATTCATACGCATATTCTTTTATTTTTTTACACATTTCCATCATTTGATTGCGGTCATGCTGGAACACTACCTTATAGGATTTTAGCTGAAGAAATGGACCCCAGGATTTATTCTCTGTAAGCCTAGTACTTATTCTATTGGCCTCTTTTGTGTGTTGAGAGACACACACATAAATCTGTATACATACGTATACACATCATACACACACACACACATATATATATATATATACATATATATACACGCACACACATACGTGTGTGTGTTTGTGTATCTATATGTATAAACGAAAGATTTTGTTCGTTTGTGTGCTTGTTTGTCCCATAAAATGATTCAAGAGAGGTAACACTAATTGTGCACAAACCTATGATGAACTGCATTGAGGTAAATATTCTCACTGGTTGTGGTGAACATGACACCATCTTCATTCTTTGCATACTAGTTATACCATCTAATGTCCCATTCATATTTAAGCTCTTACAGTTTCCTATCCCACTTTCTTTTGCCATGAGCATTAATAAAAGTCAGGGCTAAACACTAAAAGTCACTGGATTGCAACTTGAAGAACAAACAGAAGTTTGTATATGAAATCCATCTTTTTAGTTGACATAAAAATATGTGGAAGACTGTTGACAGGATTGTTCCTATTCTTGGGCAGTAAACCTAATTCATTATCAGGTTTAATGCAACCACCTAGTTCTTTAGTAGAGAGCCTTTAGTACAGTTCACTCTGTTCTAAGTATTTAGATTTGGTTTCTGGTCTGATGGTAATTTCTTTTCACCAGCCTTGGAGGCCTTAATAAAAAAAAAAGTCATGTCCTCTGACTTTTCTCCTCTGATTAACTTGTGTAAAATAAATGAATAAATATATAAACAACAACAACAACAACAACAACAACAACAACAACAGCAGCAGCAGCAGCAGCAGCAGCAGCAACGACAACATATGATAATCAAGGCAGCAGAGTATTTATCATACGTGACTATACTCATGTATTCTTCATACCATTAATGGCATAAGTCATTCAGATGTTAGCTATTCAGCCCTCATCAGCAATGATTCAGATTTCAGTCATAGATGCAGGTGTGGCAGTGTAGTTAAGAAACTCACTTTGCAACCACGTGACTTTGGGTTTCAGTCCCACTGTGCAGTTCCATGGCTAAGTGTCTTCTGTTATACCCCACCAGGTTAACTAATGCCTTGTGGGTTTGATAGACAGAAACTGTGTAGAAGCCCATTGTAATACATACATACATACATACATACATACATACATACATATATATATAAGATACCAGGCTGCTGTCCGACATGCCCATTGGAATCCCCATGTCTGGGGATTTCAATGGCCATGTTGGACAGCAGCCTGGCATTTTACATGGGGATCAAGGAATTGGCTCCTGAAATGAAGAGGGAACAAGGCTAATGGAGTTCTATATCTAAGAGATGAGGAATTATGTACGCCATATGGTGTAGTGGTTAAGAGCGCAGACTACTAACCCCAAGATTCCGAGTTCGATTCCAGGCAGTGACCTGAATAATAATAATAATAATAATAATAATAATAATAATAATAATAATAATAATAATGATAATAATAACAACAATAATAATAATAACAACAACAACATCGAAAAATACCTTAGGAATGAGAACCCAGATTTGAAATTTCCCCAAGACACCTGATGAACACTGGAGGGTATATCAGCTAAAATGTGTTAACAACAAACAAGATGAGGACAAATATCCATCAATTGTAAATAATGTAAATAAGGCTACTGGAGTTCTGTGATGCAAATAACCTATTGATCTGCGATACCAACTTCAGGAAGCCAGCCAGCCACCTGATAACCTATAAATCAGGTGACTCTGCTAGCCAAATCAATTTCATTCTTACTAGACAGGGGGATGCATGGCTGTTCTTAAATACAAAGACCCTTCCTGGTGAAGAATGTACCCCCAAGAATAGACTAGTCATTAGCGACTTTAGACTCCAGGCCAGATGGATGCCAAGAAGCAGACCAATCTGGAAAAGAAAGATTTGGAAGCTTAAGGACCCTTCATATGGTCAAATATTTAGGGACATCCTAATTGAGAAATTTGATGAGAGGGAGGAGGAGTTACAACCTTGTGACTTAAAGGGCAACTAGGAATTCCTGCAAGACAGCTTGCTGAGTGCCACAGTTTAAATCTGTGGCTGGTGCAAAGCCCCATCCAGAGCTAGGGTAACGTAGTGATGGAACAATACTGTAGACAGAGCTACTTGAGCAAAGAAACAGGCCTGAAAGAGTGGGGGCATCAGGGAACTGTATCAGATAGCTAGAAGGAAAGCTAGGAGACAGGCATATCTAGCTAAGGGAGAAGTAGAAAAGGAGAAGTTTGCCTATGTACAGCATAATGAGGACCAAACAACTGAAGTATTTTGGATTACAAGACAGTTTGTGAGAGAAAATTGTGATGACATGGGAGAGAAATGTGTCCACCTGGATGATGGTGCACTTGCTTTTAATGATTCTGCAAAGAAAGAGGCTTGGAGATGCCATTATGAAAGACTCCTGAATGTGGAGAATGAATGGGAGAAGAGTCTGTCAAATATTCACCCAATTGAGGACCAGCTACCCAAATCAACAGTACCTTGGTAGATAAAGCAATTAAGGATATGAAGACAGGGAAAGCCCCCAGCACTTCAGGAATCACTGCTGAGATGCTTAGAATATCTGATAGTGTGGGTTATGGTTTAGTTACTCGTATTGTAAATCAGGTGGTTCATGAAGGAGTCATACCCAATGACTGCTCTAGCAGGACCATAGTCAACTGTTACAAAGGCAAAAGTGATGCCTTATATAGAAATAATTACAGAGGTATCAAATTGTTGGATCAGGTGATGAAAGTTATAGAGAGTTATAGCCTAACTAATTAGGGAGAAAGTTAGTCTAGATGAGATGCAGTTTGGTTTTGTGCCAGGTAGAACACCACTGATGCTATATTTCAGGAGAAATACCTAGCCAAAGATAAACCTTTGTACTTGACTTTTGTTGACTTGGATAAAGCTTTTGATAGGGTCTCTCGATCCCTTCTCTGGTGGTCAATGCAGAAACTAGGGATAGACGAGTGGTTGGTGAGAGCCGTACAAGCTTTGTACAGGGATGCTACCAGTAAGGTGAGGGTGGGAAATGAGTACAGCAAAGAATTCAGGGTACAAGTAAGACTTCCCCAAGGATTAGTGCTCAGCCCCCTCTTGTTCATCATAGTCCTCCAGGCAATAACAGAGGAACTTAAGACAGGCTGCCCCTGGGAGCTCCTCAATGCTGATGACCTTGTTCTTATATCTGAATCACTACCTGAACTAGAGAAGAAGTTTCAGATATGGAAGCACGGTCTAGAATCAAAGGGCCTTAGAGTAAACCTAGCAAATACCAAAGTCTTAGTAAGTAGGAAGGCAAACAAATCACCAATCACTTCAGGTAGATGTCCCTGCTCAATATGTTGGAAACATGAAGGTAGAAACTGTATAAGATGCACCCAGTGTAAGCTTTGGACACATAAAAGGTGCAGCAACATCAGAGGAAGGTTAACAGGGAAACTAACTTTTGTATGAGGAAAGTGCACAAGTACAATAAATGCTGAAAATGTGCAGAAAATAGACCCCATCAACTGCCCTGGGTGCAAGCTAGAGCTAGTAGATAGCTTCTGTTATCTAGGTGACCAAGTTAGTAGTGGAGTGGATGCTCCGAGAGAGTAGCTATGAGAATATGATTAGGCTGGGCAAAGTTCAGAGAGTTCCTACCCTTGCTGGCAATAAAGAGCCTCTCTCTCAGAGTGAAAGGCAGATTGTTTGATGCCTGTGTGTGAACAGCTATGTTGCATGACAGTGAAACATGGGTTTTGACAATCAAGGGCATGAGAAGACTTGAAAGAAATGAAACCAGTATGCTTTGCTGGATGTACAATGTCAGCTTGCACGTTCGACTGAGTGTAAGCATCTTGAGAGAAAAATTAGGCATAAGAGGAATCATATGTGGTCATGTGATGTGTATGAATGAGGACAGCTGTGGAGGGAACCTGTGGTAGAGGTAGACCCATGAAGACACATGACAAGGTAGTGAAGCATGATCTTCAAAATTTGAGTTTTACAGAGACCTTTGGCGATGTGCTGTGCTTGAGAGGACCCATCAAGCCAAGTACACTCTTGCTGATTGCATGTAAAGAACATCTTTTGAATGTTGGGCCTCACGAAGGCAAACTGTTGTTCTGTGTGTTCACCATCTGATCCTGGCAGAAATTTTTCTTGTCTGAGAAAAGCCAAAGCATGTTCAGTTGGAGGGGATGATTGAGTTTGTTCAAAAGTTTCATAGCACGATCTTTCTTCTTGTCTTTGATGGCTTGGGATAAAAATTGGCCCTTTCTCATCTTGTATGAGGAATACTGATTGTCTTCATGCATTACCTGCCTGATAAGAAACTCAGACATTCCCATGTCCCTGGCGAAGGACCTGATTGACTTGAAGGAATTGTTGTCAATCATGGCCTAGATCTCACCAACAAATTCAAGAATTCTCTTCTTATCAGAATGATAAAAGTGAGATTTCTGAGCTGCCGTACTTTTGTAATCACCATTAGACTCATCCAACTCCTTCCGAATCCTGTGCACTGTCCTCAGATTGACACCCAAACACTCTGAGATGTTTGCATTGGAGTTTCCGGCATGAATGCCAAGCAGTACTGTATGTCATTTCCAAATTTCTGGCAGAGTGAATTGCATCATGGTGCTGTTTTTCTCATAGAAGATGCCCAACTGAGCCTTCTATACTGTATAGTTGACAAAATCAAAAACAAACAATTTATATGTGTGAAATTAACAATATAATATGGTGACAATTTACCCATTGCACCCTGTATATATACATATACATATATATATATATATATATATATATATAAACACACATACAAACACACACATTCATGTGTGTGTGTGTGTGTGTTTGTTCCACCACCACCACCATTACCACCTGACAACCAGTGTTGGTTTGTTTACATCCCTGTAACTGTAACTTTACACTTCAGCAAAATAGACTGAGAAAATAAGTACCAGACTTTAAAAAAGATGTGCTGGGCTGGTTTGTTCGACTAAACCTTTCAAGACTGTACCCCAGCATGGCTGCAATCAAATATATATATATATATATATATATATATATATATATGTATTTATATGTATGTATGTATATATGTATTATAACAGATTTATCACAGAAATGTACAACAAAACGTTCTGAAGAACAAACAGAAAGTTAATGAGATTAAAAACACTTAATTCTGATTTATGTTTGTTTTTTGCTTTTCTTTTTTTCAATTATTTATCTCCATCATTTGTGGTGTCTATTTTTATATTCTATTTTTAGCATTAAAGCTTTTGTAAAATGGTATTTCATTGTATGTACCATACTACTGCAAATGACAGTTAAATATAATTCTGTTTATCATGTACTGTTGTTGTTTAACCCTGGGTTAGATCAGATTCAGCAGATCTATGATCAAAGGAAATATTTGGTTGCTACTTCAAGCAGATCAAACGACAGCAAAGAGCAGGGGCAATCTTTTCCAATAAGTGGGCTGCATGAGACAAAGCTCATCATTAGGCAGGCCACACTGCAAAGAAAAAAAAAAAAAAAAAAAATTCAAGGTAAACTTTTTGTTTGACACACCATTCAGAGAGTCCCCTGGGTTGCAGATTGGTCATGTCTGGTGTAGAGGCTTCTGTGTTGGATCATTAAATAAGATTTCCTTCTTGTTGTTGATTAGCCCCAAGCCAACCCAGATCATCTAAGCACATGATTCTCAGCCAGGGTCCACATAGTCCTTGGGGGTCCATATACTCTCTTTACTCTTTTACTTTTTTACTTGTTTCAGTCATTTGACTGTGGCCATGCTGGAGCACCACCTTTTTAGTCAAGCAAATCGACCCCAGGACTTATTCTTTGGAAGCCTAGTACTTATTCTATCGGTCTCTTTTGGCCGAACCGCTAAGTTACAGTAACATAAGCACACCAGCATCGGTTGTCAAGCGATGGTGGGGGACAAACACATATACACACACACACACACACACACACATATATATATATATATATATATATATATATATATATATATATATATATATATATATATACGACGGGCTTCTTTCAGTTTCCGTCTACCAAATCCACTCACAAGGCTTTGGTCGGCCTGAGGCTATAGTGGAAGACACTTGCCCAAGGTGCCACGCAGTGGGACTGAACCCGGAACCATGTGGTTGGTAAGCAAGCTACTTACCACACAGCCACTCCTGCGCCTATATAAGATTTTGTTGTTAAAATTTATCTGCAATAAATTGGTTAGACTTCTACAATACTTGAAATATTTTAATTTTTTAAATACAGTTCCTAATAATATTTAATTATAAAAAATACAGTAAGATTTTTTTTTTAATATACAGCAAATGGTTAAAGAGGTTAAGTCAAATAAAATAGGAATTGAAAGGTCTTTGGGCAAAAAATGGTTGAAAACCACTGAAATAAACCTATAATGAAAGATATTTCAGCCACTATAATCTCAGCTGTTTATTCTTTTCTTTTACTTGTTTCAATCATTTGACTGTGGCCATGCTGGAGTACTGCCTTGAAGCATTTTAGTCAAGCAAACTGACCCCTAGACTTATTTTTTTGAGCCTAGTACTTATTTTGCTGAATCACTAAGTTACAGGGACATAAACACACCAATACAAAGACATACACAGATACATAGACACATACATACATACATACATACATACACACACATATATATATATATATATATATACTACACTCTCTGAGTGGTTGGCGTTAGGAAGGGCATCCAGCTGTAGAAACTCTGCCAAATCAGACTGGAGCCTGGTGTTGCCATCCGGTTTCACCAGTCCTCAGTCAAATCGTCCAACCCATGCTAGCATTGAAAGCGGACGTTAAACGATGATGATGATGATGATGATGATATATATATATATATAAATATTACAAATTAAAAGGGTAAAGGTTTATTAATTTATTAATTTATTAATTTATTAATAAATCAACAATTAATAATTTTACCAAGCCCTTCGGTATGTAAACACCATTATCGGTGGAGAACTTATTTAAAAGTTCTTATACTTTTATAAACATAATTAAGGGATCAGCAAGCATTTGCTTCACCACATACCGAAGTTCAGAAATAGCAGCTAAAAAAGCTGAGACTCCAACAGATAGCATTACCTGTAACTCACAAGGGCAAAAACAAGAAGAAAAAACAAATTTCAGTTTGTGTCGAGGCATGATGTTCACTCGTTCATGCATGCACAGTTTGCTAGCATAGTCGAATTTACTACTGGAATATCATACCGATGATGGAAATTGAGTATTATCACTCATAATCCAGAAACGCGTCTATGATTAACTTTAAATGGTTAGTTTTTCATTGTTTTTTCTTCTTGTTTTTGCCTTTGTGAGTTACAGGTAGTGCTATCTGTTGGAGTCTCAGCTTTTTTAGCTGCTATTTCTGAACTTCTGTATGTGGTGAAGCAAATGCTTGCTGATCCCTTAATTATGTTTATAAAAGTATATATATATATATATATATATATATATATATATATGTATATGATGGACTTTGTTCAGTTTCCTTCTACCAAATCCACTTATGAGGCTTTTGTTAGCCCAAGGCTATAGTAGAAGACACTTGCCCAAGGTTCTACACAGTGGGGTTGAACCTTGAACCATGTGGTCCTTACAACACAGCCACACTACTTACTTTTTCATATATTTTTTACTTGTTTTGACATAATGCATTTACTTCCACAGTTAGCTAATGCTCTTTTCTTTTCTTGTTAAATGAATCCAATCTGGTACTGTACTATAAAAATGTTCAAGAATAAGAAATCAAATGATAACCAGAAATTAAACCAATCAAAATATATCACAGATGTAAATATTACAATATTTTTTGTTTCTAAAAATGCGGTTAATAGTCTTGGAAAATTATAATTGAGTAAATATTAATCCATCTCAGACATTTAGATATTTAATAAATCAATAGTTAATACGAATTTAAGAATTTTACATTTCAAATAATTCCATCAATTCAAGCAATAGGAAGTTTATTTTGCATGCAATTAGCCCAACTAAGTCCAATTCTTTTCATTGGAATGCACTAGGTGTTTTTTGATAGTTAATTAATTAATTAATTAATTAATCAATTAATTTTTTGTCCATGACTATATGACGTTATTGAACATTTATATTTCATATTTTCCTGCCAACTAACAAATAATAATTTATTAAAATTAGACACTTGGCGAGGAAAAGAATCATTAACTTAATAATCAATTCTAGTTAAGAAAGGCAGAGGAGGTGATCAATTAAAAGAAAAATATAATGTTGATAATGCAGCGGGGACAGTAAAAGGTGTGATAATGTTGAAATAACAGATAAGGAAAAATATTCAGAGTGACACTTTGAATGAAGACAAGTAAGCTAATGACCCTTTCTTTTTATCATGGGTGTAATTTCAATTCATTAAAATATCTTTGTCTCTTTAATTATGCTAGCATTTAACTGTACATTAATTATGCTATCACTTAATTTAGGTCTATATATAAAAGTCTAAGTGCTGAGTCCAACTGGCAAACTAACTCCATGCCAGCATGGAAAGCAGATGCAAAACGATGATGATGATGATGATGATGATGATGGTGAACTTAAAATTTCTTTTTCACATGCATCTCTCTCTAGTATTTATTTCTTGTTATCATTCCATACAATGTTTATTCACAAACATATCTCTGTCAGTTTGTTTGTCTATCTGTCTATCAATGCTATGCAGCATTGGTACAGAAGACTATGCTCTTTTGAAAATTTACTGTGTCTGCATTATTTAACTTTCTCTCACCATTCTACACATTCAAGGTATAACATAAAGGGCTATAGCTACTACCTCTTGAAACTGGTGAGTTCCTTAAGACTGTAAGCCACTGTAACACCACAAATTATGCTATAGTTGTGGTTTAAATCCACATTTGTCCTAAGTAAGTCATCAATGTTAAATAAATAAATAATAAATTAATTAATTAATAAACAAACATTCAAGCCCTGAAACCTCCAGTAATTTCTTTAGGAATAGTTTAATTTAGACTGTATGAGCCAATGTCTTTTTCCTTTTTAAGGAAATGATTTCAAAGATATGCCTCAGCTATTTCTAGCAGTTGAGAAAAACTTCTTTGTTGGTAGAAGCTCTGTTTTTTGGCATGCCATACACATTGTCTTTATATAGTATGTCTAAACCTGCAACTTGAGGGCAAAATTTCGAAATTCCAGGGGTAATTTGGAGATTTCAGAGAGATATCTGCTTTTAGGTTGAAAAATTTGTTATCAATGTTTGCTTTGTGTTGGCAGAATTTATTTTCTTTAATGTTTATTTTAAGGATGCTAATGTTAAATTAATATAAAGCTATCATGCAATAAATTGTGTTGTATATATGACTACTTTTTCTTATGTGTACATGAAAAATTGAAACAGTGAACTGGTAAAGAAAAACATCTAAGAAATAATATTCTCAGGTTGAAAGAGCCCATACTTATCCAAACTTTACTTAACCCTTTTAATACTAACTTGCCTGAAACCACCTACAGTTCTATGATACAAATTCCCCATGTTAAAGTGATCTAAATTAAAATTTTCTGTCAAAACTTCCGTGTTAATTTGTGGTCTAGATACCAGCTTAATAACAACAAAGTTATCTTACTAAATTCTTCATTATTTTCAAGATTAATTGAAAGAAAGGCAAGGTATTTCAGTGTAAATATGGTAACAAAAGGGTTGAGAGAGACTTTGAAATCTGCTTTGCAAGCTACAGAAATATTTATCAATTTAACAGTGTTACTACTGTTTATAGTGGTAAATTGTTGGTTACTTTTCATGATATATACAGATAATGCTACAAAGTGTGTATCATTTTAGAGTGAAGTGTTTTGAAAAGGAACATGGCATGGCATGCCCAAATATAATTTGTGTCTTCTAAGCTTACAAAAGTCATTAATAGTTGGAAATTAGTTCTGGGTCCAAGAGATTAAATAGGTGAAAAATAAATGCTCATTTTAGAATGCTAATTCATTGCATACGATGTACTTAGATTATATGGTACCTATTCCTGATAGCTAGATAAAGTGAGAAATATGGAACTAGATTAACTGCCTAAATACACAAGCCAACAAAAGAGACAGTACATGGTTGTCCAGCCTTATGAAAAAATAACATAATTCTCTCAAATTACACTTCTTTTTTAGTTTTTTAGTTACCGTCTCGAGTGATACCAACTCATAAGGGCCAGCTTTCTGGTTTCCATGGCATATCGATTCCCCACATTGGTCGGTCACAGGATTACTCAATTTTGTCAGCTGAGTGGAATGGAGCAACATGAAATGAAGTGCTTTGCTCAAGAAAACAACATGTCACCTGGTCCAGGAATTGAAACCACAATCTTACACTCAAGAGTCTGACACCATAACCACTAAGCCACACACCTCCACAAATTACACTTCTACTGCTTCAAAACAGAAACAACGTTGTTAGATAATCCTTCATACCTATAAAAGGATGAGATAGTCAAGACTGGAATGTATTCAATTATAGATCTCAGCTGGGAGGCCAAATGTTTAGCAAAATATTTACAGTTGATCCTCAAAGAGCATGTCAACAATGCTTGCCTATTTCTACATACAAAACAGCTGAGCTAACAATATGCAAACTCGTGACTTATTTGTTAATTATACAGCATTTTATTGACCTAGTTATCAATGCCCTCATCCAGAGATTACTTTCAGAAAACACACACACACACACACACTCAGAAATTATACTGGTAAATAGATTGGGTTGGAGGAATTTTTGCTGTTGTTTTTGTTGCTAATTTTTGATTACTTATAAGAGATAACTTGTTGTTCAACAGAAATTCCAATCACAACCCTCCCCTCTGTTTTTCTTTTTATTTTTACAGAACTATGTGGTCCAATGTACCAATCACTTTTTTTTTTTTTTTTCAAGCTGGCAGAATGTGTAATTTGAAGATTTGATTCCTATTTCTAGGTAGGTCAAGAAGCCATAGAGATTTCTTCATTTGTTAGAGAAGTTGAAGCTTCTTCTTCATCAATGTTTCCCCCTCCTCCTCCTCCCCTCCTCCTCCTCCCCCTCCTCCCCTCCTCCTCCTCCTCCTCCTCCTCCTCCCCTCCTCCTCCTCCTCCTCCTCCTCCTCCTCTCCCGCCTCTGCCTCCCCTCCTCCTCCATCCCTCATCCATTCCTCAACCTCCATCCAAACTGAGCAGATTTGTTCCTTGATCAAAGTTGTTTTAGCCACATCTCTCTCTCTCTCTCTCTCTCTCTCTCTCTCTCTCTCTCTCTCTCTCTCTCTCTCTCTCATTTTTGGGAACATACTGCATCTCTCAGACTACACTATCTGATGTGCTAAAGATAGTAAAGTATGACTCAAGGGAAATTTAGCAACTGTTTCTAGCAGGTCAAGGATTGCTTGCCCTGCTAGACCCTCCCTTGTCAAGTCATTGCACTGAAAGAGTCTTAATAGACTGGCACTATTTTCTTTTTTTTTGTCTTTTTCTGTGTATGATAGAGGTAAGACAGCAATTCATACATGCCAGCAGGATGTGGGAGAAAACAGCTTCAAATAATGCTGCATCATATTATTTTGGCTACTCAACAAGAACATCACACTGGCCATTGATGCTTACATGCATTATACATATTTGATGGTAGGCACAGCTGTTAGATAGACACATGCATTTATTAATGACAATCAGTGCCAACAAAACAACATACATGTAAATATTACTAAGTAGATTAATGATGATAATGTAGTGTTCACATTAATTACATATTTTTATGTATGCATGTATGTGTGTGTGTGTGTGAGCATATTCTTTTCTTTTTTTTTTCTTTTATTCTTTTGCTTGTTTCAGTCGTTTGACTGTGACCATGCTGGAGCACCACTTCGAAGAGTTTTAGTCAAACAAATCGACCCCAGGACTTATGTTTTCGAGCTTAGTACTTATCCTATTGGTCTCTTTTGCCAAACTGCTAAATTACAAGGACGTAAACACGCCAACACTGGTTGTCAAGCGGTAGCGGGGGAAGGGAACAAGCATAGACACAAAGACACATGCGCGCGCACGCACGCACACACACACACACACACATATAGGATGGGCTTCTCTTCGTTTCTGTCTATGAAATCCACTCTCAAGTAGAAGACACCCAACGTGCCATGAATTGGAACTGAAGCAAAATCATGTGGTTGGGAACCAAGCTTCTTACCACCCAGTCACGTCTGTGTCATACATACATTTTTATATATACATATATACAATTATATATACATTTGTTAGAGAAGTTGAAGCTTCTTCTTCATCAATGTTATCTTCTCCTCCTCCTCCCCCTCCTCTGTCCAGACTGAGCAGGTCTGTTCTGTAATCAAAGTTGTTTTAGCCATATACAATTATATATATATATATATATATATATATATATATATATATATATATATATATTGTGTGTTTGTGTGTCTGTGTTTGTCCCCGCCACCATCGTTTGACAACCGATGCTGGTGTGTTTACGTCCCCGTAACTTAGCGGTTTGGCAAAAGAGACCGATAGAATAAGTACTAGGCTTACAAAGAATAAGTCCTGGGGTCGATTTGCTCGACTAAAGGCGGTGCTCCAGCATGGCCGCAGTCAAATGACTGAAACAAGTAAAAGAGTAAAAGAGTATATATATATGTGTGTGTGTGTGTGTGTGTGTGTGTGTGTGTGTGTGTGTGAAGGCACATGGCTAAGTGGTTAGGGTGTTGCACTCACGATTACGAGATCATGGGTTCAGTTCCTAGACCGAGCATTGTGTTGTGCTCTTGAGCAAAGCACTTCATTTCACGTTGTTCTGTGATTATTTTGACATTTGACATGTGGCACTCAGTTGCACCTGCACAGGTAATGCCGACCCTAGGACTTATTCTTTGTAAGCCTAGTACTTATTCTATCAGTCTCTTTTTGCCGAACCGCTAAGTTACGGGAACGTAATCACACCAGCATCGGTTGTCAAGCGATGTTGGAAGTACAAACACAGATACACAAGCATACATATATACGATGGGCTTCTTTCAGTTTCCATCTACCAAATCCACTCACAAGGCTTTGGTTGGCCCGAGGTTTTAGTAGAAGACACTTGCCCAAGGTACCACGCAGTGGGACTGAAACTGGAACCATGTGGTTGGTAAGCAAGCTGCTTACCACACAGCCACTCCTGATGATGATGATGATGATGATGATGATGATGATAATGATGATGATAATAATAATAATAATAATAGAGGATGATCCCTGGCTTACCATCCATGCAAGAAGTGCGAAAGATTTGTTTTAACTGGTATGTCACATGTATTGAGAAGAGTATTGGCGTTGTGAATTTTCTTTCCTTTTTGCCCCCCTTATTTTCTTTGTTTTCTTTTTTGCCAATTCTTTTCTTCTTTCCTTTTTCTTTCAATTCTTTCTCCTCCCCCCTTTTTTTTTCTACCACATGACTTTGTAAACGAACAATCTGGTGTGTTTATTTTAATGGCCTACCAATGTATACAGTGAATTTCTTTGCCTTAGGTGTCAGGAAGACACTTGGCAAGAAATGGAAACAAAATTGAAAGAAGAAGGTAATGATAGTAATAATAATAATAATAATAATAATAATAATAATAATAATAATAATAATAATAATAATAATAATAATAATAATAATAATAATAATAAAACAAAGCAGTTAGTAAAAGGTTGGATGCATGGCTTGAGAAGTTAAGAATTCTCATCAGAATGGGGCTGTTGCAGAAAACAGCCTTATTAGGAACAGTAAGGATTGTAAGGAGGGAATTAGAAACTTGAAAGAGAAGGAATGACCCCAAAGGACCTTTGACCCTTGGATTTGGCTCCCTCTTTTGGTATAGTGTTGGTATAACATCTGCCAGAGCAAAAGTATCACCGATAACAACAACAACAACAATTGCTTCTAATTTATGTATAAGGCAAGCATTTTTAAGGGAAGTGGGTTAGCCAATTCCAATAATCTTAGTACCTGATAATATGTTGTTTTATCAATCCAAAAGGATGAAAGGCAAAGTTGACCATGGTACGATTTGGAATGTAAAAGTATTATACAAATAACTCAAGGCATTTTGTCAGATATTCTAACATATCTGTCAAACAACAACAACAACAACAGCAGCAACAACGACAACAATGATAATAGAAATTGTAACAGATTTTATAGGTGTTACTAAGAGTTTCACGTTACAGTATTGTGATATGATTGAACTCTGTTTAATCTCTATGTTTGTATTGGTAATAAATATATGATAAATATTTGGTTAAAACATGGTTTGTAAATATTTAGATTCTAAAATTTCGACATTTAACAACTGAAAGCATATTTAGATATGAAGGCTGCAAATAAACTGCACAGAATGATAAAAACAACATGGTGTAGATAGGAAGAAGCAGAGAGAAAGAAGAGAAAATGACAGATAAGGAAACACAGGAGGGATGATAATGAAAAAATAAAGAAGAAAAGAAAAAGGAGTATGTGGATATAACACTGTGTGATATTGAATACACAGAGTTTAGTGTTAATTTGTTTTAATAAGAAAAAAGAAAGGCAAACTTGCTGTGAAAGAAAATAGATAGGGAAGTGGATAATAGAAAGATGTTAAACATTGGAAAAAGGGAAAGAATAGAGAGGTATATATTTATTTATTAGAAAGGTGTGAAAGTGAATAGCGAACAGTATGGTTAGTGATTAGATAACGGATTATGAAGAAAGAGGAAGAAAAGTGGGGGTTGAAGAGGAAGGGAAAGTAAAAAACAAAAAGGAAATAGCAAGGTAGGGTGAGACAAATTGGCAGTACACATAAATGCAATTTATCATTACTTAAAATGAAGAGTATCAAATACTTTAAAAATTTAATAAAATCTACACTAAAAATGCTATTAAAATATGTGAAAAATTCTATAAACAAATTCAAATTAATTTTTTAGTTAAGAAAAAAAGGTGGGTGGGTGGGTGGGGTTTGAGTGGGGTCATACTATAAGTGGTACTTTTTTTCAGGGAACCAAATTTTTAATATTTGCTGGTGCCTGACCTTTAGAGTTTTCTTATTCAGTGTTTTTGTGGTATGTGTAACCAACCTCTGTACTTGGCTTTCGTTGACTTGGAGAAAGCTTTTAACAGGGTCCCCCGATCTCTTATCTGGTGGCCAATACAGAAACTGGGGATAGACGAGTGGCTGGTAAGAGCTGTACAAGCCCTGTATAGGGATGCTGTCAGTAAGGTGAGGTTTGGCAATGAGTATAGTAAAGAATTCCGAGTAGAAGTAGGGGTTTACCAAGGATCAGTCCTCAGCCCCCTCTTGTTCATTATAGTCTTCCAGGCAATAACAGAGGAATTCAAGACAGGCTGCCCCTAGGAGCTCCTCTATGCTGATGACCTTGCTCTAATAGCCAAGTCACTGCCAGAACTAGAGACGAAGTTTGGGATGTGGAAGCAAGTTCTAGAATTGAAGGGCCTTAAGGTTAACCTAGCACAAACCTAAGTCTTAGTAGGGAGGCTGTCAAATCACAAACCCCATCAGGTAGATGGCCCTGCTCGATTTGTAGAAAAGGTGTGGGTAGAAACTCCATACAATGTACCCAGTGTAAGCCATGGAGACATAAAAGGTGCAGCAATATCAAAGGAAGTTTAACCAGGAAGATAGTTTTTGTGTGTGGCAGATGCACAGGAACAATAAACACTGAAGATGTACAGAAAACAGATTCCATCACATGACAGGGGGAGAAAGTAGAAGTAGTTAATAGCTTCCGCTACCTAGGCAACCAAGTCTGTAGTGGGGGTGGTTGCTCTGAGAGTGTAGTGACTAGAGTGAAAATAGCCTGGGCAAAGTTCAGGGAGCTCCTACCTCTGCTGGCAACTAAGGGCCTCTCGCTCAGGATGAAAGGTAGACTATGATGCATGTGTGCAAACTGCCATGCTACACGGCAGTGCAACATGGGCCATGACTACTGAGGACATGCACAGGCTTGAAAGAAAGGAAGCTATTATGATCCACTGGATGTGTAATGTCAGTGTGCATACAAGACAGAGTGTAAGTGCCCTGAGAGAAAAGATGGGCATAAGAAGCATCAGATGTGGTGTGCAAGAGAGATGACTGTGCTGGTATGTGTTATGTATGGATGAGTACAACTATGTGAGGAAGTGCCACACCCTAGCTGTAGAGGGAACCTGTGGAAGAGGTAAGTCCAGGAAGACATGGGATGAGGTGGTGAAACATGACCTTCGAACATTGGGCCTCACAGAGGCAATGACAGGAGATCAAAACCTCTGGAGATATGCTGTGATTGAGAAGACCCAACAACTAAAGTGAGATCACAGCCATGCATGTCCAGCCCAGTTAAGAGTACACCTGATGTGTTGGGCAATATGATATGCTTGAGAAGATCTGTTGAGTCAAGTAAAACCAATATCGTAGGTGTGGCTAGTGCCCCCTGACTGGCTCCCATGCCGGTGGCATGTAAAAAGCACCATCTGAACATGGTTGATGCCAGGTCTGTCTGAATGACTCCTGTGCTGGTGGCATATAAAAGGCACCATCTGAACGTGGCCAATGCCAGCACCCTCTGACCAGCCCCCGTGCCAGTGGCATGTAAAAAGCACTATCCGAATGTGATCAATGCCAGGCCTGTCTAACTGGCTCTACTCTTGGAGTGGTTGGTGTTAGGAAGGGCATCCAGCTGTAGAAATATTGCCAGATCAGATTCGAGCCTGGTGTAGCTGCTGGCTCTCCAGACTTCTATCAAACCGTCCAACCCATGCCAGCATGGAAAATGGACATTAAACGATGATGATGATGATGATGATGATGAAAATGGCAGTAATTCAGCACTGAGTTCAAGATAGTATCAGTGATAGTAGATGCAACACACAAGTTATATGGAAGATTGAGCCAGATTAATGTTGGACCTAAGTGTTTTACATTTTTTTTTTCAGAGGTATTGTTAATGAGCATATATTGTTAACTTCAGGTTGTTGTAAAAGGAGCTACCTGATTAATAATTTGTATTTCTAATGAAATGCTATACAGTGATTAATATTATTAGATTATTGAAGACAGTGGGACGATGAGTAGAGGATTTTATTGATATATATGATACATTTTAATTTTTTGCTCGACTTCCTCTCAGGATATTGTTTATGCATGATTAAATCTAACAGAATATCTGAAAAATTGACAACATTAATGTGTTAATGATTTTCAAGTAAAACTCATTGAATGCATTAATTAGATCTTTTATATCATTTAATTAATTGTTTAAATCTTTCCAACAGATGGCCCATTCATGTATCAACACCATCTCTATAAAAGCTGAAGTCAGTGAGGTTAAATTTCCTTTTGGAGAAATTAAGATATATAACCCTATAATCATCATCCCCGTTATATGAACCTATAGTTAGATCAAAAATCTTCCAGCATGCATTTAAAATCAGTTTTAAAGTTACTGGTAGGGATAAAATTTTTTGCCAAACTCTAAGATAATAAAAAGAGGCTCAAAAACTGGATTTTCAGTTATATTTATTTTCTATTATTTATTAGCTCTTCAGAGACAACATGGCTGATCTATGGGCCAAAAAGTTGAATGATGAAGAAGATTGTATTAGTTCATCCAATGTGCCCAGCGTTGCCTTCCTGGCATTTGTGCCGGTGGCACATGTAAAGACATTCGAGCGAGATTGTTGCCAGTTCTGCTAAACTGGCTCCTGTGCAGGGGGAACATGAAATACACCATTTTGAGTGTGGCCGTTGCCAGTTCCGCCTGATTGGCCTTCGTGCCAGTGGCACCTAAAAGTACCCACTACACTCTCTGAGTGGTTGGCGTTAGGAAGGGCATCCAGCTGTAGAAACTCTGCCAAGTCAGATTGGAGCCTGGTGTAGCCATCTGGTTCACCAGTCCTCAGTCAAATCGTCCAACCCATGAAAAGCGGACGTTAAACGATGATGATGATGATGATGATGATGATGATGATGAATATATATATAGACTTATATATGTAAAGTAATTAGTTTATTTTTTTATAATTTTTTTTTTTTAAATAAGTGCATGTCCTCTGTAGGGCTTGTGAAAAGGGCACCATCTTCTTGGCATTGAAACTCCAAATGAGGTTCTATCTCTAAAGGGATCATCACAGCAAAACTATTTTTCCATAAAGGTAAACTTGAGGTTTCATGAATTTTTATGATAATCAAATCTCAAACTTATTTCACACTTTGCTTGTTTGATAAGTCTGCACAAAGGGAGAGCTAGAAAGTTATTCTTTTGGTCTTTAAAGTGATTTGAGTTTTTGTGGTGTACTATATATTCTGTTTGGTCAACTGATTAAATTTTATGTATGCTAATGTTAATTTCCTGCATCTATTTGTTTCTAGTACGGAACAGTTTTCTACACTTTGCTTCTGTACCTTGTTAACCTCGTTCTCTCTGTTTTGGTCTTCCTTGCAATTAACAATGTCATTGTCAATGAAATTTACTTTATCCAATGTTAAACAATATCAAACCACTATTTTCTCAATCACTTTGTGTCTTTACCTAGTGTTTTCTTTTCTGTTTTCTCTGTTTTCCTGATATGCATCAACTTGTCTATTCAGGTACACTCATTTATTGCAACAACCTGATGTGTACCTCAATGTTCATTCGTCCATTTTGCTAAAAACCTTGCCAACCATTAAATATTTAAATGTTAGAATCTCAATATTTGTAAAATAATTATGACTAATCATTTACCAAATAGCTATCCCTAGTATAAAGGTTGACAGTTACAGATTGAGAAAGTCTTTAAAGCATCTGTTAGAATGCTTTACAATATTTTCATCCAGCTTCTTGTACTCTGAATTCAAACTCGACAAAAGGCCAACTTTGCTTTTCATCCTTCTGGAGTCAGAAAAACAAAGTATCATTTACTGCAATTTAAAAAGAGATGTACTGTCCAGTTTGTCATACCATGTCAAAGAAAGAAATTACTGGAGAGATCTTGTATATTTCAAGAGCTTTTAATAGCCATTCATGGGGAACACTGTGGAAAGATTTTCAGTAATAAACCCATGCAGTACTTTATTCTTTGTGTGATTATTTTCAAGTATCTATTGTTGTATTTCAGGACGGTCATTTTTTTTTTGCCAAATAAGCACACATACTATATATTTATTCATCACTCATTTGGTATTAAAAAAATATATAACACACACACACACACACACACACACACACACACACACACACACACACACACACACATATATATATACATATACATACTGACATGCTAGTATTCTAACAATCCTAACTTGAAATAAAGAAACAATGGAAGTGAAATGAAATATCTAGCTAAGTACTAGGAATTAAAACTAGATCACAAGCCAAGAAGTAAACTTGTACATGGCAGCTCAAAATGCTAAAAATAGTAGCTAAATCTCCCTTGGACTTCACACTGATAATCAAAAATTGACAAATAATGAGTTATTACGAAGAGCCGCAAGAAAACAACTCAATCAGAAACTTAATTTACTAAGTATTTTTTGCTTCCCACTTATCATTATTTGCAAAATAAAGAATCTAAAAGATCAATCAATCGTAAAATTAGAACTTAGAGAATATTATAAAAGCAAACAAAGAAACAAGAAAGAAACAAATTTAAAGGCAAATTAAAAACAAAAAAATATATAAACATAAAAATGCTTCAATCAAAGCTAGAACTAATGGGTGAAAATTAAAAAGTTCATTATGTAAAAAGAAAATGAGTCCTTTTTTTATTATTTAATTTTTTTTTTTTTTATAGCAAGAATATAATACCAGGAAAGCCAGAATTAAAATAATGATTTTTGAGTTGCCAAATTAACAATGAAGAGAACATACATATTTCTCCATTCCAACCTGCAGCTGCTGCTACACTACTACCACCACCACCACCACCACCACCACCACTACCACCACCACTACTACTAGTAGTAGTTTCAAATTTAGGCACAAGGCCAGCAGTATAAGGGTAAGTGGGGGTAGTTAGTCAATCACATCAAACCCAGTACTTAACAGGTATGCATTTGATCGACCATGAAAAGATGAAAAGCAAAGTCAACATCAGTTGAATTTGAACTAAGAATGTAAAAAGTCAGAAGAAATGATGCTCAGCATTTTGTCCAATGTGCTAACAACTCTGCCAGCTTGCCACCTTAATGATAATAATGATGATGATGATAATAAATGTCTAAATGTCCTGATACAGTACCAGGCAGTGGCTCTCATGGCTTCTGATCTTAACTGATTGGAAGTGTTATCATGTACATTGATTTGCCTTGGTATAAAAAGATGGGCTACAGCAAATATTCTGCTCAAAACCACAAATTTGCTTGTCACTTGCTTGACCTTAACCAGTTGAACATGTCCCTTGGTGGCTAACGATATGTGCATCTCTGATCATGAGCAGAAGTAGTGGGGGAGCATCATAGCCATGTGTGGAGGGAGATTTTTTGAGGTTTGAGTAATTCACCTCTGGAAACATTGGTGTTTCATTGATTACCCTTAAACAACCCTTTTTCAGGGTCTTTTTGAGCAGAATGAGCTACTTGACCTGATGAAGATACTAACTGGGCTCCACTTGCAAGGTCATGCACTGTTTATCTTGACATAAGGTCATCATGTCATGCACATATGGTTGTGGTGCATGAGCCTGGTGTACCCTTATCAGATGAGTAGTTATGATGGGTACACTGGGCTTCATATATTTCACCAATCTTCAACATTCCAGAGAGGGGGATTTGAGAGGTGAAGGGGAGGGAGGAATCTTCAACATTCCAGAGAGAGGGATTTGAGGGGTGAAGGAGAGGAAGGGTAGGAAGGAATCTTCAACATTCCAGAGAGGGGGATTTGAGAGGTGAAGTGGGGAAGGGTAGGAAGGAATCTTCAACATTCCAGAGAGGGGGATTTGAGAGGTGAAGGGGAGGAATGAATCTTCAACATTTCAGAGAGGGGGATTTAATAGGTGAAGGGGAGGAAGGGGAGTAATGAATCTTCAACATTCCAGAGAGGGGGATTTAAGAGGTGAAGGGGAGGAAGGGGAGGAATGAATTTTCAACATTCCAGAGAGGGGGATTTAAGAGGTGAAGGGGAGGAATGAATCTTCAACATTCCAGAGAGGGGGATTTAAGAGGTGAAGTGGGGAAGGGGAAGAATGAATCTTCAACATTCTAGAGAGGGGGATTTGAGAGGTGAAGGAGAGGGAGGAATCTTCAACATTCCAGAGGGGGGAATTTGGGAGGTGAAGGAGAGGAAGGAATATTCAACATTCCAGAGAGAGGGATTTGAGAGGTGAAGGAGAGGAAGGGTAGGAAGGAATCTTCAACATTCCAGAGAGGGGGATTTGAGAGGTGAAGGGGGGAAGGGTAGGAATGAATCTTCAACATTCCAGAGGGGGATTTGAGAGGTGAAGGGGAGGAATGAATCTTCAACATTCCAGAGAGGGGGATTTAAGAGGTGAAGGGGAGGAAGGGGAGGAATGAATCTTCAACATTCCAGAGAGGGGGATTTAAGAGGTGAAGGGGAGGAAGGGGAGGAATGAACCTTCAACATTCCAGAGAGGGGGATTTAAGAGGTGAAGGGGAGGAAGGGGAGGAATGAATCTTCAACATTCCAGAGAGGGGGATTTAAGAGGTGAAGGGGAGGAATGAATCTTCAACATTCCAGAGAGGGGGATTTGAGAGGTGAAGGGGAAGAAGGATCCTTCAACATTCCAGAGAGGGGGATTTGAGAGGTGAAGGGGAGGAAGGGGAGGAAGGATCCTTCAACATTCCAGAGAAGGGGATTTAAGAGGTGAAGGGGAGGAAGGGGAGGAATGAATCTTCAACATTCCAGAGAGGGGGATTTAAGAGGTGAAGGGGAGGAAGGGGTGGAAGGAACCTTCAACATTCCAGAGAGGGGGATTTGAGAGGTGAAGGAGAAGAAGGATCCTTCAACATTCCAGAGAGGGGGATTTGAGAGGTGAAGGGGAGGAAGGGGAGGAAGGATCCTTCAACATTCCAGAGAAGGGGATTTAAGAGGTGAAGGGGAGGAAGGGGAGGAATGAATCTTCAACATTCCAGAGAGGGGGATTTAAGAGGTGAAGGGGAGGAATGAATTTTCAACATTCCTGAGTTTGAACTCAGAATGTAAAGACCCGAAATGCCACTTAGCGTTTTGCCCAGCATGGTAACAGTTCACCCAAATCACCACTTTCTTAACAACAACAACAACAATAATGATGATTTCAGACTTTGGCACAAGGCCAGCAAATTTGGGGCCGGTGGTATGTTGATCACAAGGCTTTAATAATTATAATAATGATAATGATAATGATAATAATGATAATAATAATAATAATAACACACAGATAGAGAAATTAAGGCAAATAGACCAGATATAGTTGTCAAAGGTCATGAAGAAAAAAAATGCTTTCTAATTGATGTATCAATACCAGCAGATGACAACGTTTCTCTAAAAGAAATGGAAAAACTTTCAAAATACAAAGACCTGGAAATAGAGATAACTCGAATGTGGAATCTAAAAACAGAAACAATTCCTATCATAGTAGGTGCCTTAAGTATAATAAAAAAATATTCAGACAAATACATAACAAAAACACCAGGACTTACAAATATATATAACGTACAGAAAATTGCACTACTGGGCACTGCACACATTCTACGCAAAACACTTTCAATACAGTAAACATAAGAGCACCACAGCAAACCACAGCACATACCCAAGGCACACAGAGCTGCGCTCGGCAGTGAAGTGAAAGCATGTTATAAAAATAAAACTACTGAATAATAATAATAATAATAATAATAATAATAATAATAATAATAATAAGAAGAAGAAGAAGAAGAAGAAGAAGAATAAATTGCATCAAAGCCATTAACTTCCAGTAGTCCAATATAGTTATAACATCATTAATTGGAATCTAACTGAGCTCCAATGCCTGTACAGGAAGACAAGAAAACTGCTAACTTCTAAGAACATGCACCACCCAAAAACAGACGTTGATCATCTGTACCTATCTAGAAGTAAAAGGGTAAGAGGAATGATACAGGTAGAACTGTGCTATAAGACCTCCACAATAGCAATGAACAAGTACTTATCTAGTACAGGGGACTGGATGCTGTGGCTTGTGTGCAAACATGAAAGCAGCAAAGTCACATTCTTTGTCAAGGAAGCTTGCAAATTCACAAGGGAACTTGGCATTAACCCTGAATTAGATGAAGAGCTTGAAACCGCTGCTACAAATCAAGCAAAACGGATTAAGCAGACTGCAAAAAAGAATGGACAGAAACAAACTGAGGAGTGATGGAGGCAGTAACCTCTGCATGGACAGTATCTACTTTGAAGCCGAAATGCTGATGTAGTCCAAGCAACAACCAATCAGTGACTGAGAAGCTCAGGACTGAAAGCAGAGACTGAAAGTTTCATATTAGCAGCACAAGAGCAAACCTTGCTTACCAAAAACTACCAGGCTGATGTTCTTCAAAGCAGTTCTGACCCTAAACGCAGATTCTGTGACACATTTGACAAAACAATAGACCATCTCATCTCTGGATGTCCTGTGCTGACACCAAATGAATACAAAAAGTGCCATAAGGTGGGACAGTATTTACATTGGAAAATATGTAAACACTACAAAATCAGCACTCCTGCTTACTGGTATGAACATCATCCTGAGCCAGTCATTGAAAGTAAAATGTCACTATTCTCTGGGATTTTCCAGCCAATATGGACAGAATGATCCAGGCTAATCGATCAAACATAATTATTAAAAACAGAGAAGAAAATACTTGTAGACTAATAAATGTAAATGTTCCCACTGATAAAAATATATCTGATTAATAAATTCGAATATGTACCCGGAATATATTCAATGCTGAATTTTATTCCGATTTGCACACGTGTACCGAGAGCAACTCAGAAAGATTCCTGCTTCTTTTTGAAGAGATATATACAGATAAACATCATTCCCTTTGCTTTGTCAGATACATAAGGTGTTCGTTTTTGTAAGGTGAGGATTTTGTTTATTTATATATATTTTGTACTATACTATGCTGATGAACGGAAACTAGATTTCATTCTAGTAATTGCAAAATCGGTCGATACATAGTTGAGTTGTTTAAAAGAAAGTTGGTTTCTTTTGATGGTTGCTTTCCTCGCATTCGATACTAAAATGTCTTTATTTGGGAAGTCTGTTGTGTGGCATTATTCTGTAGTAATGCCCTTATATAAAGATAAAAATATATCTGTAAAGGAATTTGACAAATTAAGTAAATATTAGGACCTAGAAATTGAAATATAAAAGATGTAGCATCTTAAAGCGAAAACTGTTCCTGTTATTGTAGGTGCCCCAGGTATGATAAAAAAGGGTTGTTAGAAACATCTAGATAGGATCCCAGGAGAACTATGTCTCAGAGAAATCCAAAAGATTGTGCTAACAAGTACTGCTCACTTCCTTAGAAAAACCCTATCCATTTAAATGTCTGTGTTGTATTACATGAAGATATTTCACTATTGCTCCTGCCCCCCCCCCACAGCCTTTTAGTCATACTGTAATATCTCTTATCCTTCACTCACCCTAGGACGTTGGGTGTGTCTTGGCAAGTGATTCCAACAAACATGTAGATTAAAAGTAAAAAATATTAATAATAATCCTTTCTACTATAGGCACAAGGCCTGAAATTTTTAGGAGAGGAGAGCCCATTACATCAAGCCCAGTGCTTGACTGGTACTTATTTCATCACCCGCAAAAGGATGAAAGGCAAAGTTTACCTTGGCAGAATTTGAACTCAGAGCATAAAGACAGATGAACTTCCAATAAACATTTTACCTGGTGTACTAATGGTACTAGCTCACTGGAAGAAGAATTGCTTTTGATTAAGGCACAAGAGCAGCCATTCTGTGGAAAGGATTTTAGGGTATGCCACTGGCCCTAATATTTGACTGGTACTTCATTTAATTGACCTTGAAAGGATGAGAAGCAAAGTTGACCTTGGAAGGACTTGAACTCAAAGGAGTCAGAGCAAATACCAAAAAGCATTTTATAAAAGCAATAACAACAACAGCAATAATAGTTTCAAATTTTGGTGCTAGGCCAGCAATTTCAGGGTAAGTTGATTACATTGACCTCAGTACTTTACTGGTACTTATTTTATCAACCCAGAAGGATGAAAGACAAAATCAACCTTGACAGCATTAGAACGTAAAGACAGATAAAATGCCGCTAAGCACTTTGTCCTGCATGCTGACAATTCTATCAGCTCACCACCTTAACAATAATGATAATAATATATTTATGCGTCAGATAGCCACTGATCTTTGATGAGAGAGATAAAATCTTGGCAATCTTATATCTACTTTTCCAGTGAAATTCTTCACTGATATCGAAAAGGTGAAAACAAGCAATGTTAATTCTCTAAATGAAGTATTAACAGTAACTGCACGATAAAGTGTAGTATATTGCCACTTAAGTGTGGCTGACCCCTAGTGGTGGATGTTACTGTTGCTTTTAGCCCCAGGAGGACATCTCCTCCAGCTGGCTTATCGACACACTACTGTGTCCTGTTTGCCAAGGGAAGTTATCCCTCCCATCATGATCTGTATCGTTTATACATATATGTGGATGTGTGAATCTCTGATGTTCAGTGAAGAGAATCCATTTGTTTGGTTAATTAAATTTCCAGCTCATTGAATCAACCAATTAGCATTCAGATTATTCTCTCAAATGTGATACTTTTTCCATTCAAATTGTTTTTAATTAATCATGCATTATTTTGTAGTTTTGAAATGTTGATGATGTGATTGTATATTTTGTAATGACATTGAAGGGTAAGTGTGATAGGCTGAATCTGGCTGGTTAGAACATATAACAGGAAGAATATTTTGGCCTCCTATAGCTGGTTTAAATGCTTAAGAGTTAAAGTGCTGGTGGTTGAGCATTCCACAGAGATACATACCCTTAGCAAAATTCTCAGGCAGAATCAGGGTAACACAGTGACTTTTGAATTACAGGTACAATATCATATGATAGGCTTCTGTCCAGTTTTCATACATCTTACTTCTCTTATATGTATGGGGTGATATGGGGCTTTAGTAAATAACACTTGCCTGAGTTTTCACACTCAGGACCTCATAAACAAGTGAGGTCAGATGTTCTATATTTAAAGATAGGGTCTTAAGTTGTATGTGATATAATAAATTGAAAAAATTTTGATTTAGTGAAATGTCTCTGCAATCAGTAGACAAACATTCCCTTTAGAGTTAGTTTTTACCTTTTATATTTTACTTGCTCCAGTCATTAGACGGCAGCCATGCTGGCGCACCGCCTTGAAGAATTTTTAGTCAAATGTATCGATCCTACGACTTATTTTGATGGGCTTCTTTCAGTTTCCATTCACCAAATCCACTCACAAGGCTTTGGTCAGCATGAGGCTATAGTAGAAGACACTTGCCTAATGTATTATGCGGTGGGACTAAACCCAGGACTATGTGGTTGGAAAGCAAGCTTCTTATCACAAAGCTACACCAATGTCTATTCTTACTACACAGCCACACCTGCACCTAAATTGTTTAAAAATTGAAAATCAACAAGCAAGAGAGTTAACTCAAATAGGAGCAGTTTGATAATATAGACACTGTGGGTTAAAAGTCTAAAATTTATAACCAATTAGCAAAAGCAGTTTTCAATCTCATTAGACCACCTCAGTGAAACATATACTTAATTAGTAAGAGTAATCAATATGTAGTAACATTGGTTATAAATATCAACAATGCAGCAGTGGGAAAATACCTCAGGGGACAATTTTGTATATTAAATACAAATATGGTAGGCTCTTAGATATTCCTTTAATTTTGGCCCATTAATTGCCAAGATAATCTCAAACAACCAAAAAATTTCAACTTATATTACATATGTAACTTCCTACTATTTGTGTCTTTAGTATGTAGAATGCTCACCTGAAATATTTTTCACAGCAATAAAATTTATATATCATATTAATGTGTATTACACCTAAATTAATATTACTGTATCAATGTTTTTTTTTAAAATTTTTTTTCGATAAAAAATATAGTTATTCTTCAGTGATATCAGTAAAACCTATATTTAGATGTTACATGTTATCTGGAAATATTCTGTATGTCTACAGAATCATCTGTTGCTTGGTTGTGTCTGTAAAGGATGTTTTTCTTCAATAATCTTGGCAGTTATTTGCTTGCATTAGTAGCCATAGAACAATTCCTATACTCAGTGGCTGTGGCATCATTTAACTTCTGTTGTCTAAAACAGCCTGTATTGGTGGTTTGTGCTAATAGTAGTTACAAATAGCTTGATAACAAAGTCTTTTGCATGTTGTTTTGTTTTTTTTGTACTAGCAATGAGGTAGAATTTCTCTTATAAAAACTGCTGTAAACAAATGTTCTCTCATATGTATATATATATATATATATAATGCATGTATGTATGTACGTATGTATGTATACATGTATATATATATGTATATATATGTATATATATATGTTTATATATATATATATATATATATATGGCCTTGAGCTTATGCAGAAACCTTAATTTTACTATCTTTCTCCTCATCGTTGTCATCATCATCATCATCATCATCATCATCATCATCTTCATCAGTAGTAGTAGCAGTAGTAATAGTAGTGGTGGTGGCGGCAGCAGTGGTGGAGGTGGTAGCAGCAGTGGTGGTAGCAGCAGTGGTGGCAGCAGCAGCAGTAGTAGTTGTAGCATTGAGTTGTGAATGGTTGTTTTCATTCACTCTCACTGTACTTTTTGGATTTACCATCTTTTCCAACAAATTGTTTGTTTAGTAATCATCATCATCATCATCATCATCATCATCATCATCATCATCATTATTATTATTATTATTATTATTATTATTATTATTATTATTATTATTATTGTGTGTGTGTGTGTGTGTGTGTGTGTGTGTGTGTGTGTGTGTGTGTGTGTGTGTGTGTGTGTGTGTGTGTACATGTATGTGTGATGCCACCTAAACTTACACAGCATGTTGAGAATTTATTTAATTATTTTACATCTCTTTCAGTTGGTGGGAAACAACTTCTCTCAAACATTTTTGGTCTGACTTTCTTTGCATACAATAATGGCAATGAGAGAATAGAATGAAAAGAAAAAGAATTCTACAGAGTACAATGTAAAATAATGTGAACAAACTTGCTTATATTGGGACATATATAGTGTGAAAGAGAAAAGTAGTGAGTTATTCCAGAAGAAAAAAATAGTATTCAGATTGGTTTTGTGAATTCACTTGCCAACATTTACAGTAACAGCAATAATAATACTTCTCCACAGTGGCAAGTGGGAATTTCAAAAAATTGTTTTGCAAAAATTGTCTCCAAAAAAGAAATTCAGAAGATAGACAAAATTTAGTTAGAGAAGCTGCAAGAGAATAGTATTGCAAGGAATTTTGATTCTTTGTCTGGCGAACTCAGGAGACCAATTAAAGAGAGTTCTGGCTAACTTCTTTCTGGATGACAATGTTATCATCTGCTTGACTTTCAACATTAGGTAGAAATAATGCATGCAACATCTGCTCATAGATTCACACAGGCCAGTGTAACACATGTCAGAGGCATTAATAGTGGCACTTACCTGGACTCATTTTTACTTTTATAGTATAAGAAGGTGGCTGGGTGACAAGTGTAGAAATAAAGATGAATGTCATATGATTGAGAAGGGTCAGCATAAACTTTGAATATTTACGATGCTCCAAGACTGTTATAGTCCTTATGGGGCTGTGTTTCTTTGTGTCATGGACACAGAAATAAAAAAAATTACGAATCTGACAGTACATGGTCAAAAATCCCAGCTTTTATAATTGAGGCTGCAATAATAATTCTCTGACCCAAAATGTTTGAAGGATAGAAAAAAAGAGACAGTATGTCATGGTGGCTGCTGTGGATGGCTAGAAGACTTAGCCTCAGTCTTGGTTTTAATAATTGATAAGCAAAACAGAGAGGGGGCTGCACCTTTAGTTAAATCTGCAAATGGCTGAAATTGACTCACTTTTGCTCTCAAAAGTAGATGATACTGAAGACTTCTCCTCTCAGGAACATCACTCTATCCACTTGCAAAAATGAGGACCAAATGAAGGCTGACAAAGAATGGCAAACTGCTATGGGAGAAAAGAAAAAAAAATGATAAAAGAAACAAAAAGCCAGCACTTTCAGAAGCTACTAGAAGATAGGAGAATCTACAGGGCAAGTTCATAATTTACAGAAGTTACAACAATGGACTGCTTGAGTTAGAAAAGAACCGGTCAATCAAAAAGTGGACGGGTAAAAAGATTGGGGATAAAAACTGGGAGCAGCCAGAAGAGTATTCATTAAAATCACAGAAGAAATTTATGACCATGCAAACTACTTTCCTCCAAAAGACATGAAGTTTTTTAAGGAAATTACTTCACCAGGAAAATACTTGAGTGCCTTTGATGGTTCTCTGAAACAATATAAGTGGCAGGTAAGAAGAGCCATGGATAGTGCTGATCTAGCCTAACAAGAGGGTTCTCACTTGTCTGAGATTGGGTAAACTTAAATGTTTTTCTTTGATTTTATATCATATGGTCTTAATTTTTGTGCTATATATAATTTCAAACTGTAACCTTTATCAATTTTTATTACATTCATTGTATAATGTCATTACTTCTCTCTCTTTGTTTTTATATATAACTTTGTTTTGTGCAGCCCCCACATTCTGTGTACCACTCATGTTTTAACATTTATTGTATAAATGTATTAGAGCTAGCAGCTACAGAAGGTGAAAAGTATGATCATCATCGTTATCACCTCTACCACTACAGCCACCACCACTTCCACCACCACCGCTGCCACTGCCGCCACCGCCGAGGTCGACTTCGCCTTTCATCTTTTCGGGGTTGATAAATTAAGTACCAGTGAAATACTGGGGTCAATATAATCGACTAGTCCCCACCCCACAAATATGAGGCCTTGTGCCTCCAGTAGAAAGGATTATTATTATTATTATTATTATTATTATTATTATTATTATTATTATTATTATTATAATAATAATAATAATAATAATAATAATAAGAAGAAGAAGAAGAAGAAGAAGAAGAAGAAGGTGGACAGCTGGCAGAATCGTTAGCATGTCAAAAGAAATGCTCAGCAGCATTTTATCTGTCTGCATATTCTGAGTTCAATTTCCACTGAGGCCGACTTTGCCTTTTCATTTTTTCGGGGTTGATAAAATGTGTACCAGTCAAGCACAGGGGTCGATCTTATTGACTAGCCCCTTCCCCCGAATTTCAGCCCTTGTGCTTGTTGTGGAAAGGATTAAAATGCTTAGCAGAATTTTGTCTGTCTTTACGTTCTAAGTTCAAATTCAGACGATGTCAACTTTGCCTTTCATCCTTTCGAGGTCAATAAATTAAGTACTAGTGGAGTACTGGGGTCAATGTGATTGACTAGTCTCCACCCCCAAATTTCAGGCGTTGTGGCTTTATTAGAAAGGATTGTCTTGATGTTCAACTGTCATTGAGGTCAACCTTGCTTATCATTCTTTTGAGACCAATAAAATAAATACCTGTTGAACGTTGGGGTTGATGTAATTGACTAGTTCTCTCCCCTCCAAATATCAGTTCTTGACCTATAACAGAAGGGATTATCATTATTATTTTTGTCCTGTATTGTCCATAGTGTTTTTCTTAATGTAAACCCTTGTTTACATTACAATAAAGAAATCATCATCATTGTTATTATTATTAATATCATTATTGTTATTATTACCAAGATGGTGAGCTGGCAGAATCGTTAGCATGCCAGGTGAAATGCTTAGCAGTATTTCATCTGCTGCTACGCTCTAGGTTCAAATTCACATGTGATCGACTGTCCCCCTCCCCACAAAATCCAGGCTTTGTGCCTATAGTAGAAAGGATGATTATTATTATTATTCAGTAGTTATATTTTTATAACGTGCTTTCACTTCACTACCGAGCGCAGCTCTGTGCGCCTTGGGTATGTGCTGTGGTTTGCTGTGGTGCTCTTATGATTATTATCATTATTATTATTATTATTCAGTAGTTTTATTTTTATAACGTGCTTTCACTTCACTACCGAGCGCAGCTCTGTGTGCCTTGGGTATGTGCTGTGGTTTGCTGTGATGCTCTTAAGGTTACTGTATTGAAAGTGTTTTGCGTAGAATGTGTGCAGTGCCCAGTAGTGCAATTTTCTGTATGTTATATATATTTGTAAGTCCTAATGTGAATACCCGTCAGAGTGTAAGTATCTTGAGAGAAAAGCTGAACATTAGAAGCATCAGTTGTGGTGTGCAAGAGAGACGATTGCGCTGGTATGGACATGTGGTGAGAATGGATGAGGATAGCTGCGTGAAAAAGTGCCACACCCTAACAGTTGAGGGAACCTGTGGAAGAGGTAGGCCCAGGAAGACCTGGGCTGAGGTGGTGAGGCAAGACCTTCGTACATTGGGCCTCACCGAGGAGATGACTACTGACCGAGACCTTTGGAAATGTGCTGTGCGTGAGAAGACCCGGCAAGCCAAGTAAGATCATTGCCAGTGCCCCTTGACTTAACCTCTCCCCTGGAATTGCTGGCCTTGTGCCAGAAATTTGAAACCATTATTATTATTATTAACCCTTTGAGCTCTGACCTCCTGAACCTTATTTGACCATATACCTGGCACTCCACCGGTGCTACAGTATAGATTGGTGCTATGGTATAGAGAAAAATAAGCCATCCACTGATAAACTGGTGTCACTGGCTCAAAGGGTTAAGAAGGTGGCAAGCTAGCAGAATCGTTTGCACGCCGGGAAAAATGCTTAGTAACATTTCATCCATCTTTATGTTGTGAGTTCAAATCCTGCCAAGGTCAACTTTACCTTTTATCCTTTTGGGATCAATAAAATGAATACCAGTTGAGCACCAGGTTTGATGTAATCAACTTACCTACGAGCCCTGAAACTGCTGGCCTTGTGCCAAAATTTGAAATCATTATTATTAAGGCAGCAAGATGGCAGAAACATTAGGACACCAGATAAAATGCCTGGCGGCATTTTGTTCATCTCCACGTTCTGAGTTCAAATTCTGCTGAGGTTGACTTTGCCTTTCATCCTTTTGGGGTTGATAAATTAAGGCCTTGTGCTTTTAGTGGAAAGGATTTATTTTAGTTTGAACATTCTCTTGTAGGCCGGAGCAGTTGAGAGAAAGAGGGGTGCCTGTCTGAGGTCTTCTTAGTGGTCAGGGTGACTAGGATGTGTGAGGTGCCTTGGTTGGTCTGGGGTGGAACTTTCCTCTATTGGGGATTTTAGTTGTTGGCATTTTCTTGTTAATTGTCATTGTTAATTGTTAATTGTTAATTTTTATGTTAAGCCCCTTGTGCTCCTTCTACTTATTTGTTTTTGTGTTCAGCCCTGGTGGTCAATAAATGAAATAATAATAATGATAATAATAATCATTATTATGTTTTTTTTTCTTCTTTCTTCAAATTTTCTTCCATTTCTCGCCGAGTGTTTTCCGTACACCTAGGGAAGAGAAACTCATTGTATGCATTCCCAGTTTACACATGCAAATTCACAGGTAAAATATGTATTAAAAAAAAAAAAAAAAGAAGATTCATGAATGGATGTTGTTTTCACAGCGATAATGCTCTTCTCAGCACATGAGTCATTCCAGTTAACACGATTTTTTGCACTTCATTATTATTATTATTATTATTATTATTATCTTGCTTATGAAATCCACTGAGTGTGAGAAGAAATGGAGACAGCAGAATCAGTCGGATATCAGACAAATTGCTTTATGTTATTTAATCATGTCCCAGAGGTCACTTCACTCTTTGTCTTTCTGAGGTCAGCAAAATATGTACCAGTACAAGTATTACTGTAGATTTTTAACTGACTATAAACCACCTCTTGAAATTGCACTTATGCTAGTGCAGTGGCATTAGTAATAGCATAAAGTATCAGCCAAAATGCTTTCTTTGCAGCATTTACAGCTACTTTCAATTCTGAACAGATTATTGCCTGAGTACAAGTAATTCACTGGGATTGAGTTCAAATTTACAATATTTCTCCTTTACATTTGTGGCACACAGCCAAAATTAGAAACCACCACCACCACCACCACCACCACCAGCTGCTGCTGCTGTATTATTTACTATATTATTGCATTATCATTATATTTGTGCACTGTGCACAAAATATAAAATTTATTCATCATATGCTATGTTATTAATATATTATTATATATTATTCCTTTAGATTAGAACAATGCTAATTATTCTAAGGCAGTGGTGTACCTAAAAGGGAAGCAGGAAGAGCAACTACTCTCCTGAATTCATTAGTAAAAAGTGATGCCTTTTTAATTCATTAATACCTTTGCGTGGGAGGCGCAATAGCCCAGTGGTTAGGGCAGCAGACTCGCGGTCATAGGATCGTGGTTTCGATTCCCAGACCGGGCGTTGTGAGTGTTTATTGAGCGAAAACACCTAAAACTCCACGAGATTCCGGCAGGGGATGGTGGCGAACCCTGCTGTACTCTTCCACTACGACTTTCTCTCACTCTTACTTCCTGTTTCTGTTGTGCCTGTAATTCAAAGGGTCAGCCTTGTCACATTGTGTCACGCTGAATATCCCCGAGAACTACATTAAGGGTACACGTGTCTGTGGAGTGCTCAGCCACTTGCACGTTAATTTCATGAGCAAGCTGTTCCGTTGATCGGATCAACTGGAACCCTCGACATCGTAAGCGATGGAGTGCCAACAACCTTTGCATGATTAAAGTTGAATCAAATAATTTTTTTAGATGTATTTTTTCTTCACTTTACTGCATTGGCTTGAAAGAACTTTCTGGACTCATTTCTTTACTTGACCAACCTCCCAGTGTTTCAAACTGTATTCTCAGTTGCTTGTGTTTAATCAATGGCTGCTGTCGAATGCCTCTTTGCTGCTGATGATCTCACAGTTTCATCTTTTTCGAGCCATGGTCACAACCACCAAATACAAGTAAATTTTATCGGCGGGAGGGGCTAAGTCGATTATATCAACCTCAGTAATCAACTGGTACTTATTTCATCGACCCCAAAAGGATAAAAAGCTATGTTGACCTTGGAAGAATTTGAACTCAAAATGTAAAGATGGACAAAATACCACAAAGCATTTTCCCTGGTATGCTAACAATTCTGCCAGCTCCTCATCTCCATAATAACACATATTAAAATGTGAAATTAATGAATGTGGAATGCAATTATTTATACTATAGTTAATGAAATATTTTATGTAATATGAGAGAAATGAGGATGTATTTACATAATCTGTTCATTGATAACCAGAAGTGAAGGATGAATGAAGTATCATTGCTTCAAATGAAATTATTATAATATATTCTTGTTATGCACTAATATGTCTATTGCAGCATATTATAACTGCTTCACAAATTTCTCATGCAACACTACTACCTCAGAAAATGCCTGATTAGAATTTACATTTGTCTAGTAGTTGTCTACCAGCCATTATATATTGTGAAGACAGGTTTGAGTTGCTTTTGTATTTTATTATCTAAGTGCTATATTGTGTCTAAGTTTGCCAAGAAAAACCTAGCTGATAATTGAGAACTAATTTGAAGTTTTAGCAGCCACATACATCATCAATAAAATTCAGATGTCATCCACAGTCAAACTAGAATTGAGCAAAAGTTCCTTTTTTTCAAAAACATATACAAAAAGATAATGAGCACAAACAGTAGCAGATAAAACCAATTGTCAAGCAAGTGATCCGTCACCAATCTAGTGTCATGATCCATTTTGATTAACCTGTCCACATTGTCACATTGTTCAAACTTTACTGATAACTGAGACAGTTGCAGAACAATCCTTCAGCTGGCTCAAGCACATAAAGTCATACTTCTATTCTATATTGGGGGATGATAGATTGTCTCAATTAGCTTCGCTCTTTTTGAAAATCTTGGTTACTTAAGGTGGATTATAATAAAGTAATGGATATCTTTGCAAGAATGAAACCTAGATAAGAGGCTGTTGAAGTTGTTGCAGATATTTTTCATATAACTTTGTTTTGTTGTCTTGGAAAAGTCATAATGCTAATAATAATAACACATGCTCAAGTTCAATG
>NC_142930.1:54750253-54780253 GCF_046866305.1 Octopus bimaculoides | reverse complement strand
GGTCTGAAGAGCCAGCGGCTGCACCAAGGTCCAAGACAATGTTTCTACAGCTGGATGCCCTTCCTAATGCCAACCAGTCCGAGACTGGAGTGGATGCTTTTAATGTGCCACTGGCACAAGAGCCATTCAGTGGGTACTGGCATCGGCCATGTTCAGTTGGTGCTTTTTATATGCCACCATTATGGGAACCAGTCATGCGGACCTGGTATTGACACGTTCGGATGGTGCTTTTTACATGCCACTGGCACGGGAGCCAGTCTCGGGGTACTGGCATCGACCACATTCGGATGGTGCATTTTACATGTCACCGGCATGGAAGCCAATCAGGAGGAACTGACCACAGCTACGATATTGGTTTTAATTGACTCAACAGGTCTTCTCAAGCATATCATATCACCTGACGCATCAGGGATATTCTTACCTGGGTTGGACATGCGTGGCTGCACTCTCACTTTAGTTGTCGGGTCTTCTCAATCACAGCATATCTCCAAAGATCCCAGTCTCCTGTCATTGCCTCTGTGAGGCCCAATGTTCGAAGATCATGCTTCACCACTTCATCCCATGTCTTTCTGGGTCTACCTCTTCCACAGGTTCCTTCTACAGTTAGGGAGTGGCACTTCCTCACACAGCTGTCTTCATTCGTACATAACACATTACCATACCAGTGCAGACGCCCCTCTTGCACACCACATTTGATGCTTCTTATGCTCAACTTTTCTCTCAGGGCACTTACACTGTGTTGTGTATGCACACTGACATTACACAACCAGCGGATCATACTAGCTTAATTTCTTTCAAGCCTACGCATGTCCTCAGCATTCATGGCCCATGTTTCACAGCTGTGTAGCATGGCAGTTCGCACATATGCATCATACAGTCTACCTTTCACCCTGAGCGAAAGGCCCTTAGTTGCCAGCAGAGATAGGAGCTCCCTGAACTTTGCCCAGGCTATTTTCACTCTAGTCACTACACTCTCAGAGCAACCACCCCCACTACAGACTTGGTCACCTAGGTAGCAGAAGCTATTAACTACTTATAGTTTCTCCCCTTAGCATGTGATGGAATCTGTTTTCTGTAAATCTTCAGTGTTTCTTGCCCCAATGCATCTGCTACACACAAAAACTATTTTCCCGGTTAACCTTCCTTTGATACTGCAGCACCTTTTATGTGTCCATAGCTTACACTGGGTGCATCGTATGGAGTTTCTACCCACTTTCTACAGATGAAGCAGGTCATCTACCTGAAGGGGTTTGTGATTTGACAGCCTTCTTACTAACTAAGACTTAAGTTTTTGCTAGGTTAACCCTAAGGCCCCACCTAACTTCCACACCCTAAACTTCGTCTCTAGTTCTGGCAGTGACTCAGCTATTAGAGCAAGGTCATCAGCATAGAGGAGCTCCCAGGAGCAGCCTGTCTTGAATTCCTCTGTTATTGCCTGGAGGACTATAATGAACAAGAGAGCGCTGAGGATTGATCCTTGGTGAACCCCTACTTCTACTCGAATTCTTCACTTTACTCATTGCCAACCCTCACCTTACTGACAGCATCCTTGTACAGCTCTTACCAGCCACTCATCTATCCCTAGTTTTCACACTGATCACCAGATAAGAGATCAGGTGACCCTGTCGAAGGCTTTCGCCAAGTCAACAAAAGCCAAGTACAGAGGTTTAGCTTTGGCTAGGTATTTCTCCTGCAGTTGCCTTACCAGAAATATAGCATCAGAGGTGCTTCTGCCTGGCACAAAACCAAGGCTATAGTAGAAGATATCTCAAGAACAACTGGATGAATTTGGATGAAAATTTTAGGAATGTTTGGCCTTGTGACTGGCACAAACTGCTTAATTTGGGGATTGATCTAGTGCCAGACAAGGATTCTGGATTCATCATCATCATCATCATCATCATCGTTTAGTGTCCGCTTTCCATGCTAGCATGGGTTGGACGATTTTACTGAGGACTGGTGAACCAGATGGCTACACCAGGCTCCAATCTGATTTGGCAGAGTTTCTACAGCTGGATGCCCTTCCTAATGCCAACCACTCCGAGAGTTTAGTGAGTGCTTTTACGTGCCACCGGCACGACGGTCAGTCAGGCGGTACTGGCAACGGCCATGCTCAAAATGGTGTATTTTATGTGCCACCTGCACAGGAGCCAGTCCAGCGGCACTTCCCATTTTTTTACTTAATTTTTCAAAGCGGCTAGGTTCATTTTGTGAGAGCAGCTGAGTTTATTTCAGATATTCTCATTTTAAAAATCATCTTTGATTAATTGTTGAGAGGATGTTGGTGTTGCCTTGACAAAGGTTTGTGCTCTCTGAGTGCTCTTGTTATTATTATTATTATCTAAGGTGTAAAAGAATGTTCATATGTTGTTGGCACTCCGTCGCTTACGACGTTGAGGGTTCCAGTTGATCCGATCAACGGAACAGCCTGCTCATGAAATTAACGTGCAAGTGGCTGAACACTCCACAGACACATGTACACTTAACGTAGTTCTCGGGGATATTCAGCGTGACATAGTGTGACAAGGCTGACCCTTTGAATTACAGGCACAGCAGAAACAGGAAGTAAGAGTGAGAGAAAGTTGTGGTGGAAGAGTACAGCAGGGTTCGCCACCATCCCCTGCTGGAGCCTCGTGGAGCTTTTTAGGTGTTTTCGCTAAATAAACACTCACAATGCCCGGTCTGGGAATCGAAACCGCGATCCTATGACCGCGAGTCCGCTTCCCTAACCACTGGGCCATTGCGCCTCCACAATGTTCATATAATTACATATTAAAAGAACATATTCAGGCAAGTAAGTGCATATTGCTTTAGGTGTAGACTTCCTCTGAGTTGCACTTGCTTTTAATAACCAGAATACTTATTACACATGAGCTGGTGTAGATTGCAAGCAGAGAAAGTTGGGAACACTTTTATAAGCTGGAGGGCAGGGAAGGTTCTGTTAAGACTGACTACATGTAGGTAATTACATTCAGGCCATCATATCAGCTGGCTAGCTGCACTACCATCTCCATCTCTGTCACTGCCACTGCCACCATAGATTGCTTGTCATCACCACCACCATCATCATCATCACCACTACCACCATCATTATTAACTGTCACAATCAACCTAATCTAACTACTACTGCCACCAACATCATCATCATCATATTCACAATTTAATCTTCCCACTATCTCCATCATCATCACTACTACAACCTAAACCACCTCTGCTGTGACTACCATCATCATTGTCATCAGTATCAGCATTGTTATCAGCATCGCTACCACAACCTAAGCCACCACCACCACCACCACCACCACCACCACCACTATCGTCGTCGTCATTGTCATCACTACCACAACTTAAACCAACACTGCCTTCTATCAGTCCCACCACCACCACCACCGTTAAGAGACCAGGAAAGATAATAAACATCAGAATTTACCTAAAGTAAAATGGAACAAATTCTATTTTATTCTCCACAGAATATAATCTCAATCCTAAGGAAGAAATAATTATTTTGCTTAACCCGAAAGGAACCAGATCAGCAGTGGAAGATTGAAAATACCTGTTTTGTCGAATATTATTTGCATATTGCATTAAATCTCCAGTATATTACTGATAACTACATCATCATCATCATCATCATCATCATCATCGTCGTCGTCGTCATCATCATCGTCATCGTCGTCGTCATCATTATCATCGTCATCATCATCATCATCATCATCATCATCATCATCAACACCACCACCACCATCATTGTTTAGCATCCATTTTCATGATGGAATGAGGTGGGTGGTTCTACCACGAAGCATTTCACCCAGCGTGCTAACGTTTCTGCCAGTTTGCTGCCTTACTGAAGTAGACAAATATTAAGATTTCTATACTACCTATGGAATATTTATCCTTTACCATTCAGATTATTCTATCTTACGTAATGCTTATTTATTCACATCATTTTGAATTAATCAGGTATTATCTTTTAGCCTTGAGATTTCAATTATGTGGCTGTATATATTTTAGACCAACATTGTAGGGTAGGTGTGAAAGGCTGGATCTAGTTAGTTTGAACAAAAAACAGGAAGAATATTTTGGCTGGATAAGGCCAGTTTAAATGCTAATGGGTTAAAAGGATACAAGTGAGTCTGAACCCTGAACCATGTGGTTGGGAAGCTAACTTTTTATGTCTGTTTGTACATACATTTATACATGACAGGCTTTTTCCCTTTTCTGGTTATCAAATCCACTCACAAGGCTTTGGTTGTTCTGGGACTATAACAGAAGACACTTTCCAAAGACACCATGCAGTAGGACTAAACATGAGGTGATGTGAGTGGTTGAGAAGCAAACTTCTTACTACTACTGTATATAGATATCATTTTAGGAGATATTTGTGACCAAGAGTCAAAATCTCAGTTTTCACATATATTTCCATTGCACTTTGATTGTGTACTTAATATCCATTTATTTGACATGTCAGAAACTTAGCATTATCTTCAAGCTAAATAGAGGTGAATATAGGCAATCCAAACTGAACTAGAATTTAAGTGATTTCATTTGGCTTCAACATAGGTATAGATTAGTGATGCCTGTAAAACAAAAGAGCCAGTTTCTTTCTGCCATTTTCATCAGTTTTCTTCTGCCTGCCAGCTACAAAGCAATTTCACCAAGACTTAGTTTTTACATGCACACAAGCACACTCCCTTGTACGCATATGTTTGGGCTTGCATATGATAGTCTCTTTGTCAATGTACATGTCTACATACATGTCTGTATGTATATATATATATATATATATATATATATATATATATATATATATATATATATATATATATATATGTATATGTACATATATATATATATATATATATATATATATATATATATATATATATATATATATATATATGTATATGTACATATCTATATATTTGTTTATGTATATATGTATGCATGTACATGACAACTGTGACTATGACATACATAAACACAACTAAAAGCAAATGTCCACATGCAGAAACCAACTCAAATGTTATTTATTACAATAGTTTTTCAAATTAAAAAGTTTTCCTACATGTTTGTGCATGTGTTTTTGTATGCTTTGTCTGTATGTTTGTGCAAGCACATTTGCTATTACATGTATGACTATTTGATATGAATATCCTGTCTTAAGTCTTGTATGTGTGTGTGTGAGAGAGAGAGAGAGAGAGAGAGAGAGAGAGAGAGAGAGAGAGAGAGAAAGAGTGAAGGAGGGAGAAAGAGAGAAAGGGAGAAAAAGAGAAAGGGAGAGAGAGAGAGAGAGAGAGAGAGAGAGAGAGAGAGAGAGAGAGAGAGAGAGAGAGTCTGTTTCCATATGATTGCATTTTCATGTGTTTATATGAACATTACTTTATTATTTCTCTTCCATGTATAGAAAGAAATTATTTTTCTATAGGCATAGAATAAGGAACAAAATATTTCTGTTTTCAGTGTCGGTTCAGAAAAATATTGGAAATGATTTTAGGCAAACAAATTAGTGTAAACACTAGGAGCACATTAACTGAAACATTATTGCAGTACAAACAGTGAGACTGTTTTTGCAAAATTTAAGGTACACATAAACAGATTCTGAACTTATAAGACAAAACTACATCACAGAAGTAAAAGTCCAACTGCCTAATAAATATATGACTTCTATACAGCCTTTATAAAATATTACATAATAGAAGTGTCCAACTGTCTAAAAATTATGTGACTTCTACACTGTCTTTTTATATAACATAATAGAAGCAAGCCAAAATCAATATTTACATAGCAATCAGTGATAGCTTTGATCAGTAATATTGTCTGATAAGAAGCAGTAAAGATATCTGAAGTAGCAGTTCACCAGACAAAATGCCTCTTAAAAATTTACTTTCATCCATAACAATCCAATTGTTTAAATCTTACTAAAGAATAGCTTTGTTTTTTTTTTGTTCAGAGGTTCATACAATAAGTAACAGTAATATACTAGAGGAATCAGTTCAGTTGCCCAAACTCCTGGGGAAAGAAGGTGATGTTGTAGCATTCATACTTTTCTGAAAGTCCTTAGTGGTAAACACGAGGTGGTTAGAACTGTGAAGAAGAAGAAGAGGGTTCTGACTAACATCATGCAAGAACTTACTTCTAGCCAGCAGTGCTTATCACAAACACACAATGAAATTATTGATTTCTTTAACTGTTATGTAATATTATTGATTTGGAGGGAGGCTGATGATGTAATATTGATTTGAGGGGAGGCTGATGATATTGATTTCTTTCAACGAGGCACAATGCCAGTTTTCATGGGAAGGAAAAAGATGTAGATGATGATCAAATCAACACCCAGTGTATCACCCACCCTTCACATATATACTGCCAAAACTCATAAGGAACTAATGGGAGAACCTCAACATGGTCGTTTGATCTGCTGGGAATAGCATCTAAATCTGCCAAAAATCATACCCTATCACTTTTTTCTATTTTTTTTTTGTAAATAGGCATGGGAGTGGCTGTGTGGTAAGTAGCTTGCTTACCAACCACATGGTTCTGGGTTCAGTCCCACTGCGTGGCACCTTGGGCAAGTGTCTTCTACTATAGCCTCAGGTCGACCAAAGCCTTGTGAGTGGATTTGGTAGACGGAAACTGAAAGAAGCCCCTCGTATATATGTATATATATATATATATATATGGGAGAATATACGAAAAAACAACAACAGACGAGGACAAGTGGTGTAAATAACAAAAGGATGTATTAGTATGACGCTCGGGAATACGGAAAGTCTTTGACGTTTCGAGCTACGCTCTTCAACAGAAAGAATACGGAGACAAGGAGAAAAACACGGAGAAAAAAAATTGAATAGTGTCCAGTCAACGGTCAATCATAATAGTGGCTGATCATAACAATGGCTGACCGGATAGATATATATATATGTGTGTGTGTGTGTGTGTCTGTGTTTGTCCCCCCAACATCGCTTGACAACTGATGCTGGTGTGTTTACGTCCCCTGTAACTTAGTGGTTCAGCAAAAGAGATCAATAGAATAAGTACTAGGCTTCCAAAGAATAAGTCCTGGGGTTGATTTGCTCGACTAAAGGCGGTACTCCAGCATGGCCGCAGTCAAATGACTGAAACAAGTAAAAGAGTAAAGAGTAAAGAGTAAGCAAGGGTACATAACACCTTGTGGTCTTAAATGCTTTCTGTCTGTAAATAAGATGGAAAAGTCACAGTTGGAAAGCCTTTTAACCATCAGGTTGTTCTGCTCAATCAAGGCACAACCCATGGTGATAAATGTCAAATTTGACTCAAATACTTTAAACTCTCTGCAAATATGAAAATGATTAATGACTTAAGCTGTCATACTTCTATTGGTCTCCAGATCAATAACTGTCTTCAAATTCTAAACACATGATGTGTTTAGATTTCAGTCAAAATGTACCCGTTTTTTTTTTTTTTTTTTTTGAGAACACAGTTGGCCAGGTATTGGGATAGCAACTTGTCAGTCAAAGTTGTGCTGTGTGTTGCTAGCATATACCACCACCACCACCACCACCACCACCACCACCGCCGCCACCACCGCTGCCACCACCACCACCACCACCACCACCATCATAATCATTTAATACCCAATTTCCGTTCTGGCAAGGGTTCAATGTTTTGACAAGATCCAATGGATCCAAGAAATGCATCGTGCTCTGTGTCTTCTTTAGCATAGTTTCTAAGGCTGGATGCTCTTCCTAACACCAATCCCTTTACAATGTGTACTGGATGTTTTTTTTTTTTCCCACCGATACTACTGAGGTAACTATGCAGCTTGTACTTCAAACTCTGATGGAATGGTTCTATGCAAGGAGATGATGGCAGAGCAGATTTCTTGTTGTAGAGGAGATGCATGGCTACTCACATTTAGAAGAGAGGGAGGGGGAGAGAATGATCGGGTGGAGCTGGAAAGAAATAAAATAGTGGTGATGAGGTTCTCAGGTGGCCCCCTCAGTGTACAAAGTGAATAGAATTGAGTGGGAACAGAAGAACTAGGAGTATATTTGTTTGCAAGAGTATACGTGGGGAGCAAGAAGTTGGGGAAATGAAGGAGAGAAAGGGAGGTTGGCTACAGCTGCAAAGATTTGGAAATGGTTGAAGGTGGATGTAGTGATTAAGGGAAAAAGGGAGGGGAAATGATCAATGATGCATGATTTGGGAGTGGTTGGGAATTCAGAAGAAAATGTGTGATGAGGTGTGGGGGGAGAGAAACCCCCACCCTAATAGTAATGATGATAGAGTAGACAGGGGAAGGATGAGAGAGATGACATGTGGCTGGGTAAGATGCTGGTGTGGAGGGAGAGAGATGATGGCACAGTGCATGAGGAGAGTGAGAGACATATGGCAGATGAAGAAGAGAGATAACTTGGTGGCTCATTGTATGTGGGGGGAGGGTTAGGAGAGGTGATCAATGTAAACTGTTGGTGGAGAGGGCAGTATTAATGGAAGAAGAATGGATACCAAGTGAAATGGTTCTGGGCAATAAGAAGAATAAGTGATATCAAAGGAGAGCTACAGTTAAAGAAGTGATGGGTGGTTGTGGGTTATTTAAAGAGGAGATTGGGTAAAGGGCCTATATGTAATGTATATGTGTACATACATACATATGTGCATGCGTATGTATGTACATACATGCATACATACATACATACATACATACATACATACATACATACATACATAATATCTAGACATGGGACTATATGCATAAAGATACATACATAAAACAGAACATACAAATCTGCATGTATACATACACACACATAAAAATGCCCTTTCGATGTTGTTGAAATTCCAATGAAGGAGCCTTGGATCTAGGTTAGAAACCAGCTCTTTCTCTATTAGCAAGAAATCTTGAAATAAAACTGAATAATGACATACGTACATACATACATACAGGCATGCATGCATGCATACATACATGTATGCATATATACACATATAGATGCATACACAGTGCTTCCAGAACTCAGTTTCACTGAGGTAAACAGGTCTTCCCTGAAACTACATATCAGCAGTCATCCCTGTTCTTTGTCATCACCTCCATGAGGTTCAAGGTCCTGAGATCAGTCTTAGCCACTCATTTCATACTTTTGCAGATCTCCCTCCTCCACTGTTTCATCCACATTAAGTGATTGGCATTTCTTAATACAGCTCTCCTCATCCATATGCATAACATATCCATACTATCGGAGGCTTCTTTCTTGCACACAACATGTGATTCTTCTTATATCCCACATGATTGGGAAATAGACTTCTTAACCACATAGTATGCCTGAGCTAATTTCCATGCTCTCTCTCTCTCTCTCACACACACACACACACACACACACACACACACACACATGCACAAATATGCGAGGGTGCATGGCTCAGTGGTTAGACTGGACTGTGTATTGTCTTCTTGAGCAAGACACTGTATTTCATGCTGCTCCAGTTCACTCAGCTGCAAAAATGAGTTGTGATGATGTCACTGATGCCAAACTGTATTGGCCTTTACCTTTGCCGTGGATAACATTGGTGGTATGGAGAGGTGGGTCTAGTATGCACGAGCAGCTGCTGCTCTTTCATAAACAACTTACCCGGACTTGTGCTTTGGAGGAGAACTTCCTAGGTACAATGCCATGGTCATTCATGACTGAAGGGGGGTCTTTACCATATATACATATGTATCTGTGCGCACATGTGTATGAAGGCACGTGATTTAGTGGTTAGAGTATTCAGCTCACAATCATAAGGTCATGTGTTCAATTCCCAGCGACGTGTTGTGTCCTTGAGCAAGACACTTTATTTCACATTGCTCCAGTCCACTCAGCTGACAAAAATGAGTAGTACTTGTATTTCATAGAGTCCGACTTGTCACACTCTGTGTCATACTGAATTTCCCTGAGAACTACGTTAAGGGTACATGTGTCTGTGGAGCACTCAGCCACATGCAAATTAATTTCATGAGCAAGCTGTTCCGTTGATTGGATCAACTGGAACCCTTGTCATCGTAACCAACAGAGTGCTATACAGGGCATTCAGCTGTAAAAACCATGCCAAAACTTACCTCGCCTATGTTGGTGCCACGTAAAAACACTCAGCCCACTCTGCAGGCTGGTTGGTACTAGGAAGGGCATCCAGCTATAAAAATCATGCCAAAACAGACACAGTACCCTGGGGTAGTCTTCTATCTGGCCAGTTCCTGTGAAACCGTTCAACCCATGCCAGCATGGATGGTGGACGTTAAATGATGATGATGATGACGATAAAGGTTATCCACTTGTGACCAAGGATGATAATCACTTTCCATTAAGAACACTGTGTACTCAGACACATTCATGTTTTACACTTGTGGCTCTGCTGGTAACTTCTGATCCCAGTTCTTGATAGATATATTCATCAACAGATACTACAGACAGACAAAACTTCTCCCATTTACTACACTGGCGGTGCATTTTCGAGCAACTCGCTCAAGTTCAGAATGCAAATGTGTTTTTCAAACATACCACTCCTTTTTTTATTCATTTCTTCCATTGGTTATGATGACAAGTATTGCTTTTCCAACTGACCTCATATGTCTTCAACTTTTCTTTTCCAACTATACTTCACATGTCTTCAACGAGGACTTAATACAATCCTTAAACCATAGTTTAGTTTTTGCTGGGGTGATGGGGGATGCTTTCCATATTTTGTTGTTGGCACTCCGTCGCTTACGACGTCGAGGGTTCCAGTTGATCCGATCAACGGAACAGCCTGCTCGTGAAATTAACGTGCAAGTGGCTGAGCACTCCACAGACACGTGTACCCTTAACGTAGTTCTCGGGGATATTCATCGTGACACAGTGTGACAAGGCTGACCCTTTGAATTACAGGTACAACAGAAACAGGAAGAAAGAGTGAGAGAAAGTTGTGGTGAAAGAGTACAGCAGGGTTCGCCACCATCCCCTGCCAGAGCCTCGTGGAGCTTTTAGGTGTTTTCGTTCAATAAACACTCACAACGCCCGGTCTGGGAATCGAAACCGCGATCCTATGACCGAGAGTCCACTGCCCTAACCACTGGGTCATTGCGCCTCCACTGCTTTCCATAAACAAGTACACTATATAACATCCTTTGATCATTCAGCCAATGTGTGTGTGTGTGTGTGTGTTTATACACATATACGTAGACATATTTACGTTTATAGACCTCTGCATTATTGAATCCATTCAATGGTCACACTATTCATTGCTATAAACAATGAAAGCAAAATGTAAGTAGAGAATGTTTGAATGCCAGCAAGCTGGTAGTATTTGTTGCTGTTCATCACTACCACCATTCCTACCACCCAATATACCCAAAACATCAAAAATTTGGTTGCCTCTGTTTTTATCCAGTTTGTTTGTTCAATTGATTATTTTAAATGTCTACTTTGATTTTCAGAAATTATTGAATTTAGTGAAACAATATTCTTTTCGTTTTTTTGTTTTTTTTTCAATGGAAAGAAATATATTTATTTATTTGTTTGTTTAATTTTATTTATTTATTTGTTTAATTTTTCACAATTTTGTTTTTTACTAAGTTAAGTAGATATTTGTTTGGTAAGATATTTTTTGGCCTTGGCAAAACCATGTGGTTCCCAGTTTGATTCCACTGTGAAACAGTTTAGGAAAGAATCTTCTAACATAACCTTAGCTTGATCAATGCTTTGTGAGAGAGATCTGGTAGATTCAAACAGTACAGAAGCTTGTCAGACATATGTATATATGTATGTGTGTATAACTTCACTTTCTGTTTATTAGCTGTTTTTTTTTTTAATTAACTGAATTCCTCCTACAAGGAAGGAATGGATTTCTAATAAAGAAACAAAGTTCTATCATTGGAATTTGGATAACAAAAGCAATGAGTGGTACATGCCAAACTTTAGAAAAGTCTTGCATATTTTTAGTATTCTGCATACATATTGTATTTACAAAGTCATTTTCTTTGGCTAAAGATTTTAGCTTTCTTAAATAATCACTTAAACGTTTACTAACATAGCCAAGTGCCCCAGTAGTTATCTATACTATAAATTGCAGTGTTCTTGATTGCTTGATTGATTGATTGATTGAGTGTCGGCAGATTCACTCAAGAACGGTGCAGTGGAATCGCGTGAAATTTAACACAGAGCGGCAGCATGGTCCGCTCATGTTCAGGAGATTTTTATTGCCCTCCAGCTCCCATGGTTACCGAGATAATCGATTATTACTTTTTAAGATAGGAATATCCCATTCAAAGTGGGGAGGGGCGATTTTGTTGCCTTTCCCATACGCGAAATTTTACGAAAAACCAGCACAATAAAGATTATTTTTTTCCAAGTAATGTGGCTGGGTTTGTTTTTTGAAAATTTTAATCAGAGGCACAGAAAAAAAAATAATTTCAATTTTTTGTGCATTAAAAAGCCAAAGCTGTTAGACACTGGCGTACAGCAATCGATATATACGCAGTGAATGTTTTCTCCATTTGCGTGCAATAAAGCTTAGGGCAAGTGAGTGTAACATCGAAATAACTTGAAAAGAATGCATGTGGGAATGCCGTTATAATGGATGCTCATTTAAATGTATTTTGCATGGAGTTGATGTACTTTTTAACAGGAGAGGAGTGCCTGCAGGCTGGTTCTTCTCAAGTTTATGCATTTTCAGGTTCAATGTGTTTCAAATAAGTACTGACAATTGAAGGTGATTGCAAAGACAAAGAACTGCCTGTTTTTTTTTAACAATTTTAACAGTGAGAACATTGGACAAACTATGTTATTGACATTAATAGTTTGTACCTCAGCTAATTACTGTTGAGAACTGCATAATCCATGTGTCATGTTAGAGATCTAAAAGGCATTTTCGAATTTCATTATTTTCTTTAATCCAGGCAACGCTGGATATTTCTGCTAGTATTGATATAAATGTCACCATCATCTTCATTTAAAAACCACTTTCCATGTTGGCATGGGTTGGACGGTTTGATAGGAGCTAGCCAGGTTCCAGTTGTTTGTTTTGGCATGGTTTCTGTGGAGATGAGGTGAACTGGGAGGAAAGGGTCAGTGACATTGATGGTTGAGGGGCCCTACAGGAAGAGGAGTGAAGGAGTTCATGTGGGCATAAGTAGGACCAGTGTGGGCCTCTTGGCTTCAGGACAGTTGCAGTAGATGGATGTGTGTGGATGTATGAGCTAGAGAGGGAATTTGCCATCAAGTTCTAGCAATAGGTTAGGCAGGTAGGTTAATTTTTGGACGTAACCCAGGTGGATAGTCAATGCTGCAAGAGAACCTGAAAGGTAAGTGAATCACATTTTGTTCATATTACAGTTTCAATGGCTGGATGCCCTTCCTAACACCAACCACTTCACAGAAAGTACTGGGTGCTTTTTACATGGCACTGGCACAGGTGCTTTTATATGGCACTGGCACAGTTGGTTTTACATGGCACCAGCACAAGTGCTTTTTATGTGACACCAACACCCATGAGCCCTGAAGAGAAGGACCTCTCAGCTGAGAGAGTGACATAGAGGACATTCTTGTATGTGTGGACAGCCATAGTTTTACTTAGCTTGACATGTCCTTTCAAGCACAGCAAACTGCCGGTAGTCTCAGTCCCTTGTTATCTCATCTATGAGTCTCAATGTCTGAAGATCCTTTCTCATTACTTTATCCCATGTTGTCCTGGGTCTACCTCTGCCACAATTAGAGATTGGCACTTCTTTACGCAGCTATCCTCATCCATACGCATCACATGACCACACCAGCACAGTCTTCACTTCTGCACACTGCAATTGATGCCTCTTATACCCAATTTTCTCTTAAATCATTTACACTCTATCATACATGCACACTGGTGTTACCCATCCAGTGGAGCATGCTGTGAATTTATAATCAGATTAGGTAAGCTAGGTGGATAAGCATAAGCTTGGTAATACCTTGATGACATTTTTCGGTACCTACTAATCACGTGTTATATCTTCCAAAGAAGTTCGACATAACCACTATCCTGGGTTGCACTTGTGGTTTCAAGGGATTCATTGTCTCTTTTTTTCATTAGCTATTTCATAGCTATTTCCTGCTCTTGGATTTCAAATGTATAATCTTCAAAATCTGATGTGATGCAATGGTCACAAGCCCAAGAGAGGTTATGCTTTATGCTGATATTGTCATCAGCTTTAAGTTTACAGGAAACATATTTACACACATCCTTTTTGAAGTGTACAAAGTGTATCTCTTTTAGGGTTTTGTTAAGGTGCAAAAGCCCTGCAATTCAGGGACACATGGGTGGTCATTGGGAAGTGAGTACTTTTTGAGGAGTTCACTACCAACTAGCAGGTAATTGTTCTCATCGCTTACAAATACTTAGTTGATGTAAACATTTTTACTGTGATTGTTAAGCAAAGATCATGGGTCTGACAATATTTCAGTATTCAACAGTCAAATATGAACATTTCTTTTGGCCAAATTCCATTCTTATATCAGCAAAATGTTATGAAATTCAGCTGTTCAACAGTGTTGTAAATATTTTGAGTATGGATCTATACATCATCCAAGCCACTTTTATCTATATAGGTACCATTAGTCTTATTACCTCTGCCTTAGTGAAGGTGCAAGTATTGTTTTCTGTTGTGTCCAACCCATGCTAGCATGGAAAGCGGACGTTAAACGATGATGATGATGATGATGATGATGATGATGTGTTTGTTTATTTGTCCATGGACAAGATATCTCAAGAACTGCTTGATGGATTCAGATGAAACTTTCAGGGATGTTTGGCCTCATGACTAGCACGAACTGATTATATTTTGGGATCAATCTAGTACTGAAGAAGGATTCTGGATTATTTTTCCTTCCCCTTTTTGTTCATCACCTTTTCTGGTGCATGTTGGTACTAATCACTCGTTACCTAGTATCCATACTTCTGGCATAGTAGCCAGTGAAGGTTTTGGGTGATCTTGTTATGTACTCTACACTTGTACTCTTTCTGCATAAGAGTTTCACAAGCACTAACAATGTGAGTCATGCTTTCAACCTTCTTCTCACACATTCTGTAGAGGTTCATAGCTCTTGTTTGGTATATATCCCTTTTCACTGAGTTGGTGTTCAATGCTTGGCTCTGGGTAGCAATGATTAGGCTTCCAGTCTTCTTTTTAAGGTCACCTTTGCTGAGCCACATCCATGATCTTACCTGGTTTTTTAAGATGTTAGTTTCATAGCGGAACTGACAATGCGGAGTAGCGTTTCTTCTCTCTCGCAGGTTGTTTGTGATTGAAATTCATTAACACTCCCAGTTCCATTGTTGGTTAATCCTTCTGCATTAGCAGTATACTGTAGTAGGTCATGTTTGCTGTTTAGCAAATACTCTGTCATGTTTCTTCCTTCACTGTTGATGCACTCCTGAACATTAATCAAGCCACGCCCACCTTTTTACCTTTATATATACAGCCTGTGTACACTTTGCCATAGGATGGAGGGCACCATGCATTATCATTGTCCTTTGGGTAGTGTGATCGAGTTGGTCAATCTCTACTCACGTTCATTTTAGAATGGGTACACTATAGCGAACTACAGCAACAGCCCATATGTTGATAGCAGTCACAAGGTTCCTGGCATTGAGTTTTGACTTCAAGAGAAACGAGAGGTGTTTCAAATATGCAGTGGTGACTTTGTCTTTCATTTCTCTGTGCAAAATATTGTCTGGCTCCAGAATCCCAAGGTACTTGTATCCATCATCCAGGTCTCCCATTCACTCTCCATTCACAATCTGCTCTTTTCCCCTGTTTCAAAGTGAGCAGTACTCACTTTGAGATCCTGAATTTCATTCCTATATCTTTGCTGCTTATCTGTACAGTCTCAACCAGCCTCTCCATCTCAGTCTCTGCTTTTGAAAACAGATTAAAATCATCCACGAAGAGAAGATAGTTGAGATGAGGTTCATTCTTACTCAGCTTGTACTGCACGTTGACTTTCCAAAGTGGGATCAAGGCTAAACAAATAACAAAGGTGAACAAGAATCTCTTTGGAAGATACCTCTTTTGTTCGTTACTTCAGCTAAGTGCTGGGTGTAACAGAAAAGATATTTTCCAACTAGGCATGCTGTTCTTGATCAGTGCACATGTTTTCAGCTACTTCACATATGCCGAGTGTTTTCAGAATCCACGAATGTGGCACCATGTCATAAGCCTTTTTAAAGTCTATTCATGCCATGTGCAAGTTTTTTTTTTTTTGGTACTGTTTGCAGTTCTTCATTATGACCTTGTCTATCACAAGGTAGTCCTTGTTGCACTTGGATCCTTTCTTGGCATTCCTTTTTTTCTACTGGAAGTAGATTGTTTTCCACAAGGAAAATATATATCTTCCATGTGAGGATGCTTGTTAATACTTTTCATAAGAGGTTAAGACAAGCAATGGGTCAGTAATTGCCAACCTCATTGCCCTTAGACCAATTTTTCATCAACAATGTTGTCTTTCCCTCTACAATCCATTCTGGAACTATATCACTCTGTAGGCAATCATCTAATTGCAACCCAGTTCATTTGTGTGTTGACCTAAACCACTTGAGTCAGTAGCCTTGGAGTCCATCTAGTCCTGCCACTCTCCAATTTGAGAGTTTTAATACTTGTGTAATTACATCTTCTGTTGTTACACACACATGGTCCTGTCTTGCAGCCTCGGGTGATGGAGTTTGAATCTCACAGAATGAATCCACTCAGCACTGTGGTTGTGAGAAACCTCTTGCCCCCAACTTTCCACTACTTCAGGAGGTATATTACCTTAGCAACCTCTTGTCCGTCTTCATGTTCTGAGTTCAAATTCTGCTAAGGTCGACTTTCATCCTATCTAGCAACCAAAGAAGGGACAAAATCTTACAGCTGTTTTGGCCTAGCGTTAGCATGCCCCATTCTATCTATATAGCTACAGTATGCTGATGTCCTTTTAAGTTTGAGATTTAATTGTTGATATGACATAGTATGTCATAAGTGTCTGTATATTGTCTTTATTGTCCTTTTGGTTGTAAAATAAATGGATTAATCAACAGAGTACAATGTCTTATAAGCACTTGGTAAATCACTAGTGTAACAATAATTGGGAACCCTCCCAACAGTATATTGGATAGATATTCTCCCTTAGTGGGTTGGATTCTCAACCCCTAACTCTCTTGGATTATATATATATATATATATATATATATATATATATATATATATATATATACACACACACACACACACACACACACACTACATACTCTACAAGGCTTAAACAGGTGACAAAATGTTGCGCAGTATCTGAACTGGTTAAAGTGGCGAGCTGGGTTAGCATGGTGATTGATAATGCTTAGCAGCATTTCTTCTGTCTTCACCTTCTGTGTTCAAATTCAGTCAAGGTCAACTTTGACTTTCATCCTTTTGGGGCTGATAAAATAAGTATCAGTTGAATAATGGGGTCGATGTAATCAACTTATCCCTTCTCCCGAAATTGCTGGCCTTGTGCTAACATTTGAAATCAGTATTTGTACTGGTTAAGGTGGCAGGCTGGCAGAAACATTAGCATGCCAGAAGTACCAGCTGAGCATTGGATGGATGCAATCATCTTATTCCCTCCTCCGAAATTGCTGGCCTTGTGCCAAAATTTAAAACCAATATTTTTTTGGCTCATTATGTTCTGAGATCAAGTCTTTTTTATGTCAACTTTGCCTTTTATTTCTTCGAGATCAAGAAAATAGTGTGGTACTGGGGTCTATATAATCAACTAACTCTTTTTATTGCCTTTGTGCCTAAATTAGAAATTTTAGGAGTGGTTAACTAATAGAATCATTTAAGATTTAAGAAAAAAAGGAAATGCTTTACTGTATTTGTTCTGTCACTTTACCTTCCTGCCGAGGTCAATTTTGTCGTTTATTTCTCTGAAATCAATAAAATAAAGTAGCAATCAAGTACTGGAGTTGATTGTGTAGACTCACTCCCCTGAAATTTACTCGTTTTATGACTAGATCAGAAGCAATTATTAGCTCAAGCGAAAGTGATTCTTGGATTACATATACCACATTTCTTATAATGAATTACTATACCTTTTTCCTGCTAAATATTTTTTAACAGTAGTCAAGACTTGTCAGACGAAAACAACGTTCCGGATCTTGTTCAAAACGTGGGCACCAGTATTTTCTTAACGAAACACTTTCAAACTTGGGACACTGGTAGAATGTGTCATATAAAACATCTTTTTCTCTTAGTCTTCTTAACAAAAAAACGTACATCGCAAGTTATTTCATGTTAAAGTTGTCGTATTTCTGTAATTTCAACCAATGACTGACGTCCATTCAGCCGATTTCATTAAGTGCTGACTACGTAAACAAACGATTCTCAAACGATTCTGGCGGTGATAAAATTATTATTTCCTTGTCAAAAAATGGCTGAAGCATATTGGCAGTAGCTAATAAACCTTTCTATTATAGGCACAAGGCCTGGTTTTTGAGGGAAGGAGCAAGTCGGTTAGGGTTAGGGTTAAGGTTAGGGAAAACGAACACACGTGTGTTGCCTCTCTGCAAAATGTCAGAAGTAATGGAGATTAAATACGCTTTACACCGCTTAAACTGCCAAAGGAGTAAGTGTAAACAGCTGAATACTTGTCAGTGATTGGTTGAAATTATCGAAATAAGACAATTTTTTACATGAAATAAATTCGAATACAAAAATTTTTTTCTGTTCTATAACACAAAATAGATAAGTATACGAAGTTTGAAAGACTTTCGGTACCAAAAACACTACATAAAACATAAATGAAAACTGGTGCCCCCTCGAAGAGCGAATTTATTAAACTTCACGATGCAAAATAACTACGAATGAAAGGGGAAATAACTTTTCCATTGATTTCCAAGATCCGTTTGTGCAGTTGTTACTCTGGTTTGAATGAAGACAATTGGTATCCACTTTCTATTGTGTATTATACTGTATATGCTTGTGTGTCAGCTCTACCTTTATGTTGGATAGAGGTGTGGAAATGTTATGCTTATAAAGTGTAAAAGGAGTGGAACACATATTTAATAGACAAGCTGTTGAATGCTATAGTATTTTATTGATAAACAAATGATAAGAAATTGCCAGATATTCTGTCTGTGGTGGCTAAGATAGTACATAGAGAGTGTGTTCAGATATATTTCTAAACAGCAATGTACCATGAGTCTCAGCCCGTAGAATTTCTAGACCAAAAGACACACGATACAAACACGCATGCAACAATTAAATAAAATCCACAAGTGACTTGATGGAACAACTGTCGACGCATGGTGACCGGTGATTTATCGTGTCGTTTACAGATTCTAATAATAATATTAGGGAACACAAACATAATAAGAGTTTTATATAGCCTTTATATTTGTTTGGGATGAAGGTACTAAAGAAGATATTAACTAAAACGAATGCCAAGGGCAACATTTTTCATTTATGTTTTATGTTTTGTCCATTATATAATTCTATTTTGTATGTTAAATTCGTTCCGATAGGCGAAAGATCCTTTCTGTTGTTTACTTAATTTTTCATGTATACGTACATCTGTTTGCCTTGCACAGAGGCTTAATGCTTTTAGCTTAAGTCCCTAGCCACGCCGGTTTTGAGTAGTATCGGAGATAAGTGGGCGAGACTACGTAGACATTCCAGACTCCGACTGAAGAGGAATTGGCTGCGAATGATCCTTCTATCGTGTTTTGTCCTGTTTGCCGTTGTTACGCTATCGTCCTTTTTTTGATTTGAAGAAGATTTGGCTGCTATTTCTAGGAAATAAAGCACTTGGTGGAGGTGCATTAATAATTCTGCCAGCTCCAATAACAAGTGCAGGCAATATTCAAGTATTTTGATGGCTTTTCCCCCTTATTAGCTATTATTAAATCAACTGAAACATGTAGAATAGTGTAATTCAAGCATAATAGCAGCCAAATCTTCTTCAAATCAAACTCTACCATCATTTAGAAAATGTGTTACTGAGTACTAGCGAAAAATTGTTACAAACACAGATACGCACAGCGTAATTTATTATATAAACAATATATGCGTATAAATTACCATTTTTCTGTAATTTTGTCTGCTTCAAAAGAAAACAAACTAAAAAAACCGGATGAAATATGTCAACAAGGGATTAATACCATATACACCGCCGCAGCAGTAACTGTATTCAGCTGAATAGACGTCAGTGATTGGTTGAAATTACAGAAATACGACAACTCTAACATGAAATAACTTGCGATGTACAATTTTTTTGTTAAGAAGGCTAAGAGAAAAAGTTGTTTTATATGACACATTCTACCAGTGTCCCAAGTTTGAAAGTGTTTCGTTAAGAAAACAAGTGTTGCCCGTCAAACCAAAAAGATCCGAACAATATCACATTAGTAAAGAATATTGGTTTCAAACTTTGGTACAATGCCAGCAATTTCGGGGGCGGGGATAAGTCGATCGCATTGACCCCAGTGCTCTACTTGTACGGATTTCATCAACTTCGAAATGATGAAAAGCAAATTCGACCTCACCGGGATTTGAACTCAGACCGTAAAGACGGGCGAAATGCGGCTACGCATTTTGTCTAACGGGGTATCAAATTCTGCTTGCTCGTCACCCTACATCAGTAAATAATATTAAAATGGCACATGGCGGCGAGCTGGCAGAAACGTTAACACGCCGGTTGAAATGCTTAGCGGTATTTCATCTGCCGGGCTTAGCGGTATTTCATCTGCCGGGCTTAGCGGTATAACGGCTCCGTGAGTTTGGATTATTACTAATTATTTGAGTGCGTTTGTATAGTAAGTGCAAATTTCCATTGACTGTTTTTGTGTGTTCCTGTTATAATTATTTGTGTGATAGTCTTCGTTCGAAAACTATCGTGTGTTTTCCCCTGTGGGGAAACAGTAATTGCTGGTAAGATGCCGAATAGTGTATCTTCGTCTGGCGAAGAGTCGTCAACCGACGGGAAAAAATATCGAAAATTTATTGTTTGGAGAAGTTTCGGATTCTTCTGAAGGGGAATTTCCAAAACTATCGAATTGTATTGTTGCAAGGAGGAACATTAATGTGAAAAGCCTACAAACGGAAGAAAAACAAAAAAAGAAGTTTTGCGTCGGCGGCTGGAGGTGGAACCCGCCAGCTGTCGACAAACAAAAGCGGCCTACTAATGTACAAAGACATGATTACAATTCAAGACGGTGTTGTCAAGGTTCAACCCCCAGAGGATTATTTATTGTCAGAAAAAAAGAAAACCATCATATTCAAGACATACTGTAAAAAAGAAAGAAGAATTGAGCGAGGAGAGAGTGGAAAAATGTTTGAAATCCATCTGGCAGGATATCACATATCTGACCAGAGGTAAAAAATTCGGTACCATCGAGGTACAACTAAAAAATATTGAAACGGCACAGATGCATTCGATAAATTCATTGGAAACAGAAGATTTAATTCTAATACCTATATACATGGGTATGAGGACTGCCAACATACGAATAACAAAGGTTCCTCCTAAAGTCGACCCTATGTGGTTGATGGCGGCAGTCCTGTCAAAAAAAAATAGAGGAGATAAATATCCTTCAGGCTAACGTCTCTGAAAAGGCAAATTGGACCGGCCACATGGTCCACTTCATTATACAAACGGAACAAACTGTTTTAGAACAGCTTCCAGAAAAAATAGAAGTTGGGGAGGAGTTGTTCCTCAACGTTTTTGTCGAGGGGCGTAAACCCCGATGTTTTCAGTGCGGTCAGATAGGCCATATAAAAAAATACTGTAAGGAAGGCGAGGAGGAATCTGAAGGTGCGGAGGAAGAGAAAGATAAAGAAACCGAAGGAAAGAAAATTACCAGCAAAAGAAAAATAGAAAATGCTAACCAAGTAAAACAAGTGGAACAACGACCAGCAAAAGCAGCAAAAAGAAACCGACCACAAATAACAAGGAAAGAAGTGGAGGACGGAGGGATAGTAGCACTTCACAGCAAAAATGATGATTTAATGAGAGAAATAAAAACAAAAAAATCAGCCACCAGAATAGCAGAACTGTCTGAAAAATTTCAAAATTATGAGGTCGAGTGAATGGCATAAAGAGTGTCGTAAGGCCCTCTTGCTTTTCCGGCGCTCGGGCAACGCCAGCGGTGGGGGTTCCACACGGATTTTATATAGTGGGTTGGTAGAGTCTGAATGCGACGATGGCCTGGGGGTGACTCTAGGTCTCGGGTTTATTCAACTGGACAGCCTGTTTCACCGTACATTCGGGTTGAGAACGTTGGACAACTTCCAAAAGTCCTAAACCTGGCAATGCTACAGAGGTGCCTTGCCCGTTTGAGATAAGCTTGCAAGACACGGTAAGCGTCAGTCGCCGACCTGTCCAAGACTCATAAGATTTTATTAAATACATACAGAACGTCTGTATCGGCAATGAAACTGGAATTTAACCAGTCTATTTTTCAAGACTTGCCACCTCCGACCCTATGCCAAGAAAAGGTGGAGAGTCCCTCTCCACCGGACAAGCCCTGATTAACAGGTAAGACATGTCTGTTCACATTGGTTGTTTAAATGTTCGTGGCCTGTTGTCTAGCTGGAAGCAAGGACGCTTCCTAAATGACATCAGGTCAAGAAAATTGGATGTGATTGTTGCAACGGAAACCCGAGTAAAGAGGCCAAGAGATCTGTTCCCCCTCCTGAACGGCTACGAGAAATACGTTTCTCCGAGTCGGACGGGAGGTGGGGGTGGGGTGTTGGTCCTACTAAAAAGAAACCGGGTAACCGAGAAAAAGTTTGTTTTTTTCTGATCCAGAAGGCAGGCTGGTCGTTCTTGACCTGACATTCAGTTGTGGCAAGATTCTCAGGCTAGTTGCTATTTATGCACCCAATATTATAGGCCCGCAAAGTGAATATTTTCGTGACCTGTGCAAGTTCCTGGCCACGTCGCATTCGCTAGTATTGTTAGGAGACTTTAACACAATATGTGAGGCACACACAGATTGTGTTGGCTCGAACACGAACAGAAAATGTAACCCAGGCTTACGGGATCTGCTAAGTCACTTTCAGCTAGCAGACCCATATAGGTTGGAACACCCGAACACTCCACAGTGGACGTGGTCAAATAGTGACGGGTCTTCCAGATCATATCTAGATAGGATTTTAATTAGAGAAACAGAAAAGTTTATAGTTAAGTGTCCACAGTTTTTTCTAGTCAGCTACAGTGACCACAAGATGGTTACCTGTAAACTGACAATAGATAAGTTACATAGTCAGGGATCTGGCTACTGGAAACTTAATACGTCCCTTTTGGCGATTGAGGAATACAGAAAGCGGATCAAGATGTTAATACAGAGGGCATTGACAGGTACCATCATTAATAACAAATGGTGGTACGCCCTAAAAAGAGCCATCAAATATGAGTCTATTAGGTTTAGCATAAGTTTAGCTAAGAAGGGACGTAGAATAGGAGTTGGTATAGTTAAGGAACTAGAAGAAGCCTGGAGGACTGGCAATGTGGACCAAGTGAAGGTGAAAAGACTGGAGTTAAACCAGCATCTTGAAGCCCAACACATGGGAAGTATTGCCAGAGCTAAGTTACGTGCGATGGGAAGTGAAGGAATCAAGGCCGCTGGATGGGCCAGAGTGGTGGAAGCTCGGCAAGGAAATAGTTCCACTATACGGTCTTTGACGAACCATAATGGCGTCTTGATAAACGAACCCGGGAAAATGTGTGAGGCCTTTCGGAAGTACTTCATCCAGCTGTTCGGGGGTGACGGCGGTCCTGATGGTGGGAGAACCCTCGAGGACTTCCTTGCCGGTCTGCCGTGTCTCTCGGGGTCGGATGTGGAGTCTTGCGAAGGGCCAATCACGCCTAGGGAGGTGAAGGAGGCTTTGGCCGACTGTAAAGCGGGTAGGTCGCCGGGACTTGATGGTCTTCCGTATGAGCTGTATAAATGTATGCCAGACTTGTTCGGGCATCTACTGGCTGACGTTTATGCGAACTGGCAACAGAATGGGTTTATCCCCAGATCTGCGCGCCGGGGAGTAGTGACGTTGGTCAGAAAGGACCCGGACTAGGGGGACGTTATAGAGAATTTAAGGCCCATCACTCTGTTAAACGCAGAAGTGAAGATTTTGGCCAAGGTCTTAGCGAAAAGGTTGGCGCGTGTCGCGGATGGTATAGTCGGGGAGGCACAGACATGTGCCATCCCAGGCAGAACCATTCAGGATACCCTCCATCTTATCCGCTATACCATAGAGAGGGTTGGTAATAAATCTGGCAAAGGTGGGGCACTGGTACATTTGGACCAGTCTAAACTTTCGATAGGGTTGACCATCGATACCTGGCGACCGTGCTTGCGTGGTTCGGCTTGGGCCTTGGCTTTCTCAGGTGGTTTATTGCTTTGTACCACAACATTGACTCGATAGTTCGGGTGAACGGTTTCCTTTCGAAGCCGTTCTGTATCAGACGCTCGGTTCGTCAAGGATGTCCGCTCTCATCGCTTTTGTATGTGGTAGCTCTCGAGCCACTACTGCGGAGGTTGAGTGGCATTCCGAGAGAACCAGGTCTAGAGGAGTTTGTTACGGCTTACGCAGATGATATCACTATCAGCGTAACCTCAGTAGCACGCCTACGTGAAGTGGGTAAGACTATTGAGGCTTACGAGGAGGTGACAGGAACAAAGATTAACCGGGAAAAGTCGGTCGGCTTACAACTCGGCACCTGGGTTGGCAAGTCGATGCCTTCAGACAGCGCTGTTGGGCGCTGGACGGAGGGACCGGTTAAGTTGCTGGGAGTCTGGTTTGGACCAGGCCTCCAGATAGAGAAGAACTGGACGGAGGTATTGAGCAGGGTGGCTGCAGTAGTCAAGACCTGGTCTTGACGATGGCTATCCCTGAAAGGGAGGGCGGAGGTGGCCAATGTGTTTGTCGCATCGGTCATTACCTACCGCCTAACCGTCGTGCCTTGTCCGGATTCGTGGTTGATCAGGTTGGAGAGACAGCTCTTTCGCTTTTTGTGGAAGTGCAGGTCGCCACTTGTGAAACGCTCTGTCTGCTGTCAAAAGCCTTTAAAGGGAGGTTTAGGGATGCCTTGGTTAATGATGCGCAGGCATGCGTTGAGATTGAGGCACCTCTGGATTCTCCTGGATAGTGAACGGGTGTGGTCTCTGCTGGCCAGACAAATGTTCCCCGAGTTGAAAAGTTTTTGCGAACAGGAAGCCTGGTGTTCTCGTAGACCGAGATCGAATGAATGGCATAAAGAGTGTCGTAAGGCCCTCTTGCCTTTCCGGCGCTCGGGCAACGCCAGCGGTGGGGGTTCCACACGGATTTTATATAGTGGGTTGGTAGAGTCTGAATGCGACGATGGCCTGGGGGTGACTCTAGGTCTCGGGTTTATTCAACTGGACAGCCTGTTTCACCGTACATTCGGGTTGAGAACGTTGGACAACTTCCAAAAGTCCTTAACCTGGCAATGCTACAGAGGTGCCTTGCCCGTTTGGGATAAGCTTGCAAGACACGGTAAGCGTCAGTCGCCGACCTGTCCAAGATGCGGGGGAGACAGGGAAACCGTCCCTTACGCTATTGTTCAGTGTCCGGAGATATCTAAAATGTGGGCTTATGCTGAACATCTGTTGTCCGGCGAAGGAAGAGTACAGCTGTCGATTGAGTCAATTATAAAAATTGACCCACCGGGAGTTATAACAAACGAAGGTAAGAATTGTTTTCTCACGGTTGTAGCAATAGCGAAAGAGGCAGTATGGAAGACGAGGATAAAAGGAATTAAGACAGGCAACTTTATCTCTGGCCACAATTTACGTTCATTTTTTACTTTTCATTTGAAAAGGAAACTGTGGCTGGAGAGGAGATGTCTGTCGGAGTGTACGTTCCAAAAGAGATGGAAGCATGTTGCACGAGTGTTTGCGTGCAAGGAACCGTGTGAATAGTCAGAAAAAAAAGGAAAAAAAAAAAGGTGCCAGCGATAGATCGGGGCTTGTGGGGTCGGAGCGTGGCCTGATCATCGCTTCATTTGTGTTGTCTAACCTACTGTTAATATCATTCGATTTTTTATATTTTATATAATTTTTAAAGTCATATTTTATGTAAACCATTCGCATTACTGATCCCAATCAGTTGTTTTGTACCATTCTATGTTTAGCCCCCTGTGGGCAATAAAGAAATTGATATTTCATCTGCCGTTACGTTCTGGGTTCAAATTCCGCCGAGGTCGACTTTGCTTTCATCCTTTCGAGGTCGATAAATTAAGTACCAGTTGCGTACTGGAATCGATCTAATCGACTGGCCCTCCACTCCTCCAAAATTTCAGGGTTGTGCCTAGAGTAGAAAAGCATATTAAAATAGCAGAATCGTTAGCACACCGGGTAAAAAGTTTAGCAGCATTTCGTCCGTTTTTACATTCTGAATTCAAAGTCGACTTTACCTTTTATCCTTCCAGGGTCGATAAAACAAGCACCAGTTGAATACTAGGGTCGATGTAATCGACTTATCCCTTCCTCTAAAATTGTTGACCTTGTGCCAAATTTTGAAACCAATATTAAAATGGATTTGTTTTATTATTAACTTTAAACTAATGAGCGACTAAATACTTTGCAATCTTTCACGTTCAGGGTTCGATCCCTCCAAAGCCGACTGTATTTTCCATTGTTCCAGCTTATTCTTCTACTCATTATTTCATGTCTTCTCCCATTGTTATTATGGTACCAAGTTTTGTTAACTTCTCATCAATTTTTCTTTTTCCATCGGAGTTTTCTAGAAACATTAATCAAGCATACTGATTATGTTTCGATATCACATAACATCATCCATACCTCATCGAATATTACTTCTTTCTTGACAATTTTCCAGTCGCTCACAGAGTCAATTTACTATCTTCAATTTCTTTTTTTTTTTTAATTGGGTTGTTCAATTTTAAGCCGACTCCTTTCTGATTTTGGATTAGCTCTTTAATTTCCATATTTCTGTTGAAATGCACTGCTTTATTTCATTTAATTATGAAAATAAGCAAGAATCTACTAAAATAAACTTCATCATTATTGAGCTGGTGTTTGTAACGTAAATTAACATAGAATTTGGATAAAATGTTTTAATACAAATCTCTCTAAAACAGAAAGTTTACATCAGAGAATAAGGAGTAGTCTCAGGCAAGTTTGGTATCAAAAGAGTTAAGGAATGACACTCTTTGATCTCTTTGATGGAAGATTCTGACAATATATTTGGATGAGCATTTCCCCATCAGTACACAATCTTCAATATCTACAGGAATTAATATAATGATGAGATATCTAAATTGAACACTTCCCCTACTAAATTATCGAGAAGTTTTCAACTTATTAACGTCGTTAATTAATCAATTAATTATATTTGATTATAATAAATTTACTTTGAATTTCCAAAGTTCTGCGTAATTTGTAAATTGTAATGCAAGGGACATAACTCTATCGTTCCTAATGAGTTATTTCCCTTGAATTAACTTGGAACATTTAGGAAGTTCATTTTATTTATTTATTTATTTATTTATTTATCTATTTATTTATCTATTTATTTATTTATTTATCTATTTATTTATCTATTTATTTATTTATTTATTTATTTAGTATTTCTCAATTGAAGCGCCTGTGTAAACTAATAAGTTATGATAGATTGAGAAGAAATAGCAAGACAACAAAAGAATGAAAGAGACCTCGATATTATGTAAATAGAGGAATTTATCTGTAAATATAATATGTGACAAATATTCGGTAGCCATGATAAAACTCCGAGTTTCGGATATCGGGGCGTGGGTTTCCACCCCGACATCCGAAACTCGGAGTTTTATCGTGGCTACCGAATAATTGTCATATATTATATTTACATATATATTTATATATATATAATACTATACTATATTCTGGTGCCTAAACATAAGCACCACATTCAATTTTGAATCTAAATCTTTTATATATATATATATATATATATATATATATATATATATATATATATATATATATATATATATATAGATAGATAGATAGATAAATAGATATATAATCATATTGATGATTATATCTAAAAGCAGATGTTTTATGTTCTGATAGCATTGGTGAACGTCGTTTCGATCAAGAACTGATGTCATCAGACAGTATACACATACATACATACATACATACATACATATTTCTTCGTTTTGTTCATATATATATATATATATATATATATATATATATATAAAGAATTTATTAATGAGGGTAGAAATTGATATTAATCAATTAAAACCAGTGGTCTAGCATATTAAAAAAATCCGAAGATTAAAATTATATTATATAAGAGGAATGACCAGCAAATGTGGATTCCTAAATGCTAGAAATAGATGCCGAATCATCTAACCACGAAAAAAATATGTTCTCAGTAGAAAATTTAGCGACACAACAGACTGTAAACGAGCAAGACAAATTAAAAAATACTAAATAAAAAAACGATTAACCTCCGTACCATGGTTTCACCTGTTAAAATTTACTGAGAACATATTTTTTTCGTGGTTAGATGATTCGGCATCTATTTCTAGCATTTAGGAATCCACATTTGCTGGTCATTCCTCTTACTTTTGTATGTTATATATTTAAAGAATGTAGTTGTATAAAGTCGGAGCAATGTGAGAAGGTACAAAGTAAACTACAAAATGAAAAGAAAACAGAACAAAGTTGCAGTTTTACCATGTATTTCTATATTTAGGGGTGACGACCCCCTTCTTCAGAACATTGAGAAAAGCAGTGGTTGGAAAAACGTTTGTTGCTCGCACACTTCTGAGCAACAAACTTTTTCCAACCACCGCTTTTCTGAATGCCCTGAAGAAGGGGTCCTCACCCCTAAATATAGAAATACAAGATAAAACTGCAACTTTGTTCTGTTTTCTTTTCATTTAGTAGTTTACTTTGTACCTTCTCGCATTGTTCAGTCTTTACACAACTGCATTCTCTAAATTATGTCTCACAATGCTTCACTAAAACAATTCCATATAATGTAAAGAGTCGGGAGAAATGCTGCTAAGTATTTAAAACGTTTAAGTATCTTTCCAACGAATACGACTTGAAATTTAGTGGGGAGTGGGTAATCGATTACATTGACCCCCTGTACTCGACTTGTACTTATTTTATCGACCTCGAACGGATAAGAGGCAAAGTCGATCTCGGCGGAATTTGAACTCAGAACGTAGAGACGGACGAAATGCCGCTAAGCTTTTTGCCCGGCGTGCTAATGATTCTGCCAGCTCACCGCCTTAGCATTGAGACAAATAATGGCTGCGAATTTTGGCACAGGACCAGCAGTTTTTGAGGGTAGAGGAAGTCGATTACATCGGCTCCAGTAAACGACTGGTATTTATTTTATCGACCCGGAAATGATGACAGGCAGATCTAGACGGAATTTGAAATCAAAATGTAGAGACGGATGAAATACTGCTAAGCGTTTTGCTCGGTGCAGCAACGATTCTGCCATCTCGTCGCCTTAGCATTAAGACCGATAATCCTTTTTATGTTTTCTACCAAAGGTACAAGGCCTGAAAGGGAACTAGTCGATTGCATCAACCGCAGGGTTTCACTGTTACTTCATTCATCGACCCCGAAAGAATGACAGGCAAAGTCGACCTTGGTTGCATTTGAACTCAGAACCTAAAGAAGCATTGAGACAAATAATCTTTTCTACTCTAGGCACAAGGCCCGAAATTTTGGTGGAGGAGGCCAGTCGATTAGATCGATCCCAGTACGCAACTGGTACTTAATTTATCGACCCCGAATGAATTAAAGGCAAAGCCATAGAGTTTCTGAAGTCTTGATAATAGCTTGTATGTGATTACATACGACCTGTTCGTGATAAAAATATTTTTCAAGTGAATGTAGCTCGAAGCTGAGTCTATCAAAACTGAAAGCATTTGTTCGGCGATGTCCATAGATATTAGTCATTTCTTTAATCTTTTTCCCACTAATTTGCTTGTTTATGTATGTTTTGCGCCGTGTGTAGGAGTTCATGTGTGT
>NC_142930.1:54732753-54745253 GCF_046866305.1 Octopus bimaculoides | reverse complement strand
TGTGTGTTTGGGTGCGTGTGTGTATATACATCTCTATATATAAAGATGATGCGTAGTCTAGACGGCGTTTTTAGATTTCATTATTCTCTTTAACTCGGGCAACGCCGGGTATTTCTGCTAGTATATATATATATATATATATATATATATATATATATATATATATATATATACACCCATGCAAGATAGACTGCCATACATTTTCCGTCAATCAAATTTACTCACAAGGCATTGGTTGACCCGGGACTATATGGAAGATACGTGTGCAAGATACCATGCAGTGGGACTACACACTACATGGTTGTAAAGCAAACATCTGAGCCACATAACCATGCCTGCGCCTGTGTGTGTATGTATGTATGTATGTATGTATGTATGTATGTATGTACTTTGATCTTATATGTTTTAGCCTTTTTTTCATCTTTAGTATTTTTTATGCTTTTGTCTGAAGGGGTAGCTGTATCCATACCTCATTACAGAGCTTTCGAAACTGCTGGAAAGAAGCTATCTCCAAACCGAAAACCTTGCCCGAATGCTTACAATAGTGTTAACTCCTCTAAAGGGACCCAAGGTTGCTGGTGGTGGTGTTAAACCGTGTGATAGATGGGGGTCTTCTATCCAAGCTGGTCATAACGCAATTTGAACTCAGAACGCAAAGAACCGAACAAATACCACAATGAATCCAGCCGATATTCTTACAGTTCCGCCAATCTACCGCCATGGATTGATATATTTATAGACCCCGAAAGGATTAAGGGCGAAGCTGACCCCGACAGGATTTGAACTCAAAGCGAAAAGAGTCAGAAGAAATAGTGTGAAGCATTCTGTCCGACGCCCTAACGACTCTGCCAACTTGCCATCAATTCTGTTGCTTTGATGTCTCTTTACAGTGTCTAATTTGTTGCTATTCTGTACCAAACCAACTCTTATTGAGCAATCCTGTGTATGATCAAATGCATTGCAGCCAGAATTCACCGATTTCTCTGATGCTTCACTCAACTGGGATGTATCTCAATTCCACCCAAAGGATATCCGCATTTCATTCGTCTGAGTCATATTCACTACACGACCTAATGTTTTATTCGTCAGTTAATGTGTCTCCATTACACTATCATTTCCATCTTCCCTTTTATACAGAGCTCCAGTCGTTTATACAATGTATCCTCCTTATGTTGTGTCGTATTTCATCACGAACATAAGGTCGTGAGTTCGATACACGGCGGCGCATTTTGTCCTTGAGCAAGACCCTTTATTACACGTTGCTCCAGTCAACTCAGCTGGCGAAAATGAGTTTCATCTGTATTTCAAAGGGCCAGCCCTGTCACACACTGTGTCACGCTTAATCTCCTTGAGAACTACATTAAGGATATGCATATGTGCTTAGCCATTTGCACGTTACTTTCGAGAGCAGGCTGTTCCACTGATTGAATCAACTGGAACTTTCGTCGTTGTCACCAATTATATCGTCACCTCATCTCTTGTCATATCTTGTTGGGTCAAAAAAATAAGATCCACATTGAAGTATTCCTTCAACATCTGGGATAGTTCTGCAGTTACACATACGAGCCTCCTAAACCACACCCAAAAGAAAGCAATTTGATTGGCTGCTAAGTAGACGTTCACCACACACCAACACACTATATCCCAAACAAACGCTATATCCTCACGCTATATCAAGGCGGCGAGCTGGCAGAAACGTTAGCACGACGGGTGAAATGCTTAGCGGTATTTCGTCTGCCGTTACGTTCTGAGTTCAAATTCCGCCGAGGTCGACTTTGCCTTTCATCCTTTTGAGGTCGATAAATTAAGTACCAGTTACGCACTGGGGTCGATGTAATCGACTTAATCCGTTTGTCTGTCCTTGTTTGTTCCCTCTATGTTTAGCCCCTTGTGGGCAATAAGAAACGCTATATCCTCACTCTGACTTTATCTTACTACAACACTAACTGCTTCCCTGAGCTAGCTAAATGCATAACACATCCACTCAAGCCCATGTAGAATACTCATCTCCCCTCCGCGCATCATACATTTATTCTGTCTCCTTTCATAAGTCACTTAACTAACCCTCTAGAAACCCAGCCTTATCCGCCGAGAACGTCAAGCCCCAGGAATGCCCTTCCAAGCCTATATTTTTCTTGTTTTCATCAACTTACACATTCAAACTCAACATCAATCATTTCAATTTTATCGGCCATGGAAGGCTTTATTCTTGACTAAATAAAGAAGAAAAAATTCAGTTTACTTTTTTTACATTGTTTCTGCTCATTTCGATGTGTTATCGTCTCCTTGCATTTAAAGTTGTGAGTCACCTCCATCTGATAATGTCTCATTATTTAATTGTGTATTTTATCCTTTCGTATTGTTACATTTTATCCAGATCAACCTCTTCTTATTGTATCCCATTCTTTAGTGTACAGGATGCGTAAGATATCTGAGGACATTTATGTTTATAAAAAAAAACATCATAACAAATAATAACTTTATTTATCAAAAAATGCTATGAGGATAAAAATAAACTTTCTTTTCTATAATGTTATTCAATAAAGCCACCTTCAGCTTCAACAACTGCTTCTATATGAGATCTAAATCATCTACATGCTTGAATCAAGTGGTCCTGGTTCATTTTGGACATTAGCCTGACTATGGCAGCTTTCAAAAAATCTTTGGTGTTATGGGCGTGTTCATTGATCGCTCTCTCAACAATGCTCCACATGTAATAGTCCAATGGATTGAGATCTGAGAATTAGGAGGCCAAATGTTAGGGGCTATGTGATCATGAACATTTTCAGCCATCCATTCCTGTGCTACTAGAGCCATGTGTGATAGTGCAGAGTCTTACTGAAACACATATGGCCTTCCATTGCACACACTGTCTATTCAGGGCTTAAAAATTATTTCCAGGACCTCAATTTAAGCGGCAGAGTTAACTCTAAGGCCTTGTGGAAAGAAGTAAGGAGGCATCACATGTTCTTCATTGCTGACAATCCCTTAAACTATGACAGTTGCAGGAAATTCTGTATGCATAACACTTGGAACTTCAGAAGGGTCTGCACATAACCACCTGTCGTTTCTTCTGTTAGCTTTTTGATCTTGGTCGAAGTTTTTCTCGTTTGAGAAAAACCAAATCAAATCTGCTGAATTTTTCAGTTTGTCTAAGAGCCTTTTAGATCTGATGTAGTGATTTTCATTTTTCTGATAAATTGACCTTTCTTCATCATATATGACATATATTTGATGTCTTCGTGAGCAACATTTCTGACTGTTCCTTCTACCACATGGAGATCTTTTGCAATTGACCTCATGGACTTTCTGGGATTGTAATTAATGGTCTGTTAAACTTGCTGGATAAATTCAGGTGTTCTGATGATTTCAGAGCGTTTAGAATGTTTTTTATGCTTTGATACTGGCGATACGTTTCCATCTTCAGTCTCTAACTCCACACAAACTTTGTAGACGAAAGATCCGGCAACTTTTAAAAATCGAGATATTTCTAAATCGCTATATTTCTAAAGGCTCTTGTTCAATGTGCCGAGCACAGCCATGCCTACAGCTGATTGATCTTTTTATTTTTCAGTTGCTGAGCCTTCAAAAAGATGCCGTCCCCATGAACTTCAGAAGCCCTTCGAGATCTGTGAGATCGCTGCCGTTAACGTTCCGTTCAAATAAGTGTCAGTCGGTTATTGCATGAAAGTCATGAGTTGATAGGGAGTTCCTTAGGGATGCTGTTCAAGGGAGGACGTAGTACTAAGCGTAGTAGTTAATGCTAGGCCTGGGTGAAGTGAACACAACCGTCTCCCAGACCCTTCACTAATTATTACTTAGTGATTGATGAGAAGAGAGACATGTTGATTCAGGACTACCTGAACGGAAGTGCAACAAAACCAGTCAGCTCTGATGGTTAGAGAACAATGTAGTAGCGTTGGAAAAGCAGAAAGAGAAAAGAGTACAGAGGATAGAGCGTGTCTATGAGTGACTGTTCTTTAGAGGTGATCTAGGACGTTTGTGTGCACAGTAGTAACACCGTCCAAAATGTGGAAAGAATATTGGTTTCAAATTTTGAAACGCTGGGAATTGAACTCACGATCTTAGGCACATGAGCCAGGTACCCTAACCACTATGCCACGCGCCTTCACTATGTGATATATATATGTATAATTGTATTTATGAAGGTATGGATAGATGAATGAATGTGTTTGCGTTTGTCCCTTCATTACTTGACAACTGATGCTGGTTTGTTTATGTCCCAATAACTTAGCAGTTTTGGTAAAGGGAATGTCAGAATAAGTACCAGACTTAAAATAAATACTGGGCTCGATTTATTGTGTTAATCCTACAAGGTGGTGCTCCAGTATGACAGAAGTCTGTTGACTGAAACAAGTAAAAAAAAAGAAGTAAAATGAGTATAAGAGTAAAACTGAAAAGACATAGGTCTGCATCCCATCATCTGAGTTACAATGGTTAGTGAAACAAGAGAGTCCCTTAAACATACAAAAGAACTTGCTAGCAGCATATATGCAGGGCCAGATTTATGTATAAGCCAATATGGACCATGGCCCACTGGTCTCCAGGTTTGGGGATGTTCCAACCTTTGAAGGCTTCTTTCACTCAGGGAAGCCTATAGCTTGGAATTAAACAAAAAGCTTGGTGTTAAAGATATTTACAACAATCAAATATATGTGCATTTTTTGTTTATTTCTTTGATTTTTTAAATCTGACAGAGTTCTTTTAAAATTATTGAGCCCTCTTCTGGGCTCACTATTGGGCCCTTTTAGATTTAAAGAGCCATTAAATTTAACTGTGTCTCTCTTTATCTAGCGACGCCCTTGTAGGATTTAGGGCCTCTTCTAACCGTTTGGAAACCTCAGATTTAATGGGGTCTTTGTTATTTTTTTATGTTTTGAATTAACAAAATCGTAGGGGTTCCCAAAGCCCGTTGCCTCAGGGGTCCCACTAAGTTTAAATTTGGCCTTATATATGATTATGTTGCTGCTGTTGTCCAACACCAGATCAACATATAACCGAGCTAATCTGTGATCGATGACATTCCACCCACGGCCATCCAAACTATTCTAGATACATCTACGGCTACATTATTCAATATGCCTTCATTAAGGCGTATGGTGTGATTTGGTGAAGATGTAGTTGCTATTACTAGTAGTTAGTGCGACCGTGTAGAAATTGTCCCGTTGGTTGGAATTAGTCTTGTTGCTTTTGTCGATTTTATTGTTGTTTCTTTTGACAAAATCAACGATAACGACAACATCGATGCTGGTGCGGGGGATGACTGCGTGGACGAATGTGTGCGTGTGCGCAGGGCCGGCTCAAGGTACCGGTTACTCGGGAAGTCACCCGGGGTGTCATTTGATTTTTAGCCTACATCTTCAGTTTTTCTCCTTGTGAAAGTTTAAAGAAAATATACTTGTAAGGGCGCCGAAGTTCAGCTTGCCCGGGGCGACAGCAACCCTAGGGCCGGTCCTGCGTGTGTGTGTGTGTTAAAATAATTGCAATGACGTGAACTCTCTTTACTCTTTTACTTGTTTTAGTCATTTGACTGCGGCCATGCTGGAGCACCGCCTTTAGTCGAGCAAATCGACCCCAGGACTTATTTTTTGGATGCCTAGTACTTATTCTATCGGTCTCTTTTGCCGAATCGCTAAGTTACAGGGACATAAACACACCAGCATCGGTTGTCAAGCGATGTTGGGGGACAAACACAGACACACAAACATATACACACACATACATATATATATACATATATACGACGGGCTTCTTTCAGTTTCCGTCTACCAAATCCACTCACAAGGCTTTGGTCGGCCCGAGTCTATAGTAGAAGACACTTACCCAAGGTGCCACGCAGTGGGAATGAACTCGGAACCATGTGGTTGGTAAGCAAGCTACTTACCACACAGCCACTCCTGCGCCTAGTGGTTAACGATGATGATTATGATAAAAAAAACTATACGGTGATGGTATTGTTGAGGATAAGGCTTTTGAAGATGATGATGTTGATGATGACGATGTCGATGATGATGATGACGATGATGATGATGATGACGATGACTCGATAATGGTGACGGTGAGGACAATGTTGATGTTGATGACGATGACGACGATGACAACGACGATGACGACGACGCCGATGATGATACATGTGAAGATGATGATGATTGTGATGATGATGATGATGATGATGAGGATGCTGCTGCTGATGATGATGATGATGATACTCTTGAAGACGAAAAGGTGGAGGAGGAGGAGGAGGAGGAGCAGAAAAGAAGATGAGGACTGTGACGCCAGTATTAACGACAAGGCTAATGATGATGGTGAACCCGAAGTCATGGTAGTGGTTTTCGAAAAAGAAAACCACTCCCTAAAATAAAACAAATAAAAAAAATATAAAAAAATACAGCAACAAAGAAAAAAAAGGTAGGTGTGGCACGAAAGCAAACAGAAAACGAAAACATAAAATCTCAAATTTACAAGTCAACTTAGTAAAATCAAGCAGATCTAGTATAAGTTAGTAGGTTCTGATGAAGCAAATTGCAAGTTATGTGGCCCTTCTCTGTTGAACTCCCTGGAGAAAACATCTGGCACTGATAATGGTATCTGCTGAAATTAAATGCAAAGCTGTGTCAGATATTCGGTTCTGGAATTCTAAAGAAAAGAACCAGCTGACTCCGCCTTCTCTTTAAAGTTGACAAACAAAATTTCAGGTAAAATAAAATAAAATAAAATAACTTGAAGGGGTAAAAAAACCCAAATATATTGAAATAAATGCTTACGTAAACTAGAAATACGAAACTGTGGTAAAGAATAAACAAATAAATATATGTGTGCAAATTGAAATTTTTTTGACGAGGAATTGAGAAAAAGAAAAAGAAATTGAATATAAATATTTAGAAATTGAGTAAGAGAAAATGAAAGAAAGAAAAGAAAATGGATAGAATAGCAATTAAATCGAAGAAAGACTTAAAAAGTAACTGTATGTATGTATGTATTATGCACATGGAATTGAATATTAAATGTGAATAAATAAGAAGTATGAAAGTTGTTGAAACCGAACAAATAGTGAAAGAAAGAATTAGTAAACTCCGCCCTCTCCTGAAAATATCGACAAAAATTCAGGTAAAAATAAAATAAAATAAAATTTGAAACCATATATGGCAGACTAGGAAATTTTAATCATATATCTGTGTGTGTGTGTGTGTGTATGTATGTATGTATGTATGTATGTATGCTTGTGTATGTATGTATGTATGTATGTATGTATGCTTGTATATGTATGCTTGTATATGTATGTATGTATGTATGTATGTATGCATGTATGTATGTAGGAAAAATATATAACCTTGTATACAGTAAAATTTATTGCATAATATGAACAAACTTATATTAGACATAAACATGTCTAAAATCAACATTAAGGAAAATAAATCTTGCAAACACTAAGCGAACGCTGATTAAAAAGAGAAAAAGAAATTTCAACCTAGAAACAATTTCCCCACTGGAATCACCAAGTTTCCCCCCAAGGAATACGGAAATTTTTCACCGGGGGTAATTTTCCATCAGTTCTGAATTACAAATTCTAGACAATAATATGACTTCGACTGGGAATACGAAACTGCGATTTAGAATAAGCAAATAAATAATATAAGCTGAAAATTGAATTTTTCGAAGAGAAGATGTGAAAATAATTGAAAAGTAGAAATATATACTGAAATGGCATAAAAGAAAGAATGTTATTTTTCGGTGGAGGTAGGGGAATAAAAGTTTGAACGGGTGTGGTGGTGGAGTCAGATGCAATTACAAAGCTATATTTCTAAGGAAAGAAGAAGAAAGAAAAAAGGAAAAGAAATAAAAAGACGTGTGCACGCGCATGAAAACATACGCGTGCCTCCACAGAAGTTGACAGACAGGCAATATTACACATACATTCGCACACGCACACGCACACACACACACACACACACACACACACACACACACACACACACACACACACACACACACACACACACACAACTAACTCACTCATAAAGAACAAGCAATTATTTTCTTATATGAATAGCTAACTTTACACTTATTAAACTACATTCAGAGAAACATTATACAGTTATGTATGTATGCACATATGTGTTTGTATATACATATCTGTGCACACATGCATGCATACATAAATATGGGTACACATGTACACACATACAGTGACTCATAGACATACAACACAAACAAACACACATACGCACACAGACACACAGACACGCACACACACACATACACACAAACGCACATATGTATGTCTGTAAGGAATCATATACTAGTAAACACAAAGGCATGCCTATGCAGAGATCAGTTTATATACGCATAATATAAAAGAAGCTCAACGCATATACAGACGCGCGAGAACGTACTAACAAGTATACATACAAGCCCGTACACACACATATACACCAAAACACACCAATAAACAAACATCTGCTTATTAAAATCGGTATGGTATTATGGAAGCACGTGTGCACTTGAAAGAATGTGCATGACCTCACAAAACGCACACATGCATATATACATACAAACATAGTTGTATGTGTATATGTGTGAGTGTTTGTGTATGTATGTATGTATGTATGTATGTATGTATGTGCAGGAATGGCTGCGTGGTAACGAGTTTGGTTCTCGAAACACTGTTCTGAGTTCAATCCCACTGTGTGACACCTTGGGCAAGTGTCTTCTTCTACAGCCACGCGCCGACCAGAGGTTTGTAAGTGAATCCGGTAGCTCGTCGTATATATATATGTGTGTGTGTGTGTGTGTTAGTCTACCATCACTGTTTGACAACCGGTGCTAGTTTCTTTGCGTATCTATAACTTAACGGTTCGATAAAGGAGGCCGATAGAATAGGTACTAGGCTTTAAATATATTAGCCCTGGGGGTAATTCATTCGACTAAAAAATCCCTTGCAAAGCGGCGGTCCAGCATGGCTACAGTCCAATAACTGAAACGAGTAAAAGATGAAAGATACATGCAAACATGTATACGTATGTGTATATATGCATGCATGCATGTATATATGTTTCTTCATTGCCCACAAGGGGCTAAACATAGAGGAGACAAACAAGGACAGACAGACAGGGATTAAGTCGATTACATCAACCCCAGTGCGTAACTGGTACTTAATTTTATCGACCCCGAAAGGATGAAAGGCAAAGTCGACCTCGGCGGAAATTGAACTCAGAACGTAACGGCAGACGAAATACCGCTAAGTATCTCGCCCGGCGTGCTAACGTTTCTGCCAGCTCGCCGCCTTTATGCATACATGCATACATGTATATATGCCTGCATGTATGCATGTATGTATGTATGTATGTAGGGGAGAATTTAAGAAAAAAACAACAACAGACGAGGACAGGTGGTGTAAACAACCAAAGGATGTATTAGTTTAACGCTCGGGAATAGAGAAAGTCTTTAACGTTTCGAGCTACGCTCTTCAACCGAAAGAAATAAGGAGAAAAACAAGGAGAAAAATTTTTAAATGTAGTGGTTAGTGATCTATCATGGCGACTGATGTATGTATGTATGTGTGTATGTAAAAAGACTCATAAGGACCCGAATGGTAATTTGGACCGCAGTTGAGAACCACTGATCAATATTGAAACGAGGCCGTTGCTTGTTGTCTCTTAGTGTCTCAACTTCACAGGCTTAGGAAGTGATTTAGACTATATTGCGTTTCTGTTTTTAATTTTTAGCTTCATCTTGAAATTGTACTTCGCTAACTTTTGAACTGACGGATTTACTAACAATGAACTGAACAAATCATCTAACCTGAATGTCAAAATCAAGGGGTTGTGAACTATTCGTAGAAAGCTAATTTGCTTGTTGCAAGATATATTGTATAAAAGATATACTGTATATTGCGAGCAGGTGTGGACTACTTCTATCTCTAGCGGACGAGTATCCACCACCGAGGATGACCACAAAGAGGTCAAAACCATACGGCCTGTTGGTTTCGTGGCTGGAAGATGGTAAGGATTCACTCCCTTGCTTGCAATATATATCAGGTGCAGATTGCATCGAATAACCAGCTGGAGGAGGTGTCCTCCCTGCAGTAACACTGGTTCCTACGAAAGAGTCATGTTTAAGTGGCGATAAACGTTACTCTAAATGGGTTCTTTTTTTTTAAGAAAAAGTTTTTATTTTAACATGAAAAAAATATTGATTAAAAAACACACTAACTGCCAGTGTTTCAAGAAAATACACATGTACAGTGAAAGCACCATTAGCAGCTGTTAGCCATTGACATTGCTCGAACAAATGCTCGTCAACACAGCTGTTTGATCATGTTCATGCATTTCCACTAATTTGTCAGTGTATCCCTTATTGACTTTTGTTCCTCTTATACTCTGACTACAATTTATCTCCCACTTTTTTTGTCTTCCATCATAATGTTCTTTACTTTGCCAATCTTTTCTCCCACTTTTTCTACTCGGCCTTCACAATACTTGCTACCCCATTTAGCGGTACAGCTATTTTCGCTACTCTTTCTCTTTATACTGTTTACATCTACCACATGTACATTACATCATACCTTTATACTGTGTGGACTAGATGCCCGCAGTCAACTTCGCCTTTCATCATTTTGAGGTCGATAAAAAAAGTACCTCCTTTGTCCCTAGGCACATACAGCCTGTCAAAATCGCTTTTTGGGTGTAGTTCCTTGTTAAATGTCCTCACTTTTCTGGTTTTCCTGTACATTTCCTCAAGCTCATTCTTTGTCTAGCTAGTAACACCTGCGCCATACCACATTAAGGAAACAACCCATGTGTTCATTTCTCTGATCTTGTTTTTCCATTGAGCCTTCTTCCCATAATTAATTTGGTTCTTCTGAGATATTCTCACCTAAAGATTTCCTTCGTTTCACTTTCCTTGATTTTGTCATATTCCAAAACACCCAGATACTTAAATCTATCAGTCTCAATATCTTTGATTTTCGCGCCGTTGGGTACTTCTACACCATCAAACGGCAGTTCAAATCCGGCTGAGGTTAACTTTATCTTCCGTCCTCTGATGTCGATAAAGTATGTAACATGTCTAATGTAGTCGACAATATCTTTCTCATCTAAATTTGCAACAAATGCAAAGAAATTAACATTATCATCTACTTTATATAAATGTCGATGCTGTGTATTGTTGTATCTCATATCTAAATATATCCTTTCCAAAAGAAAATATTTATTTACGAAGAAATGGATTCATCGAATAAAATTAGTAGTGTACGTGCGTGTGTATGTGTGTGTGCACGCGTGTTTGTGTTTATGTGTGTAAACGTGTGCTACCTCTGTATATGTGATGTTTTATTTACGTGTTAAGTATTGCACAGAACTAAGAGCAAGTAGCACTACTGAGAAATTGCAATAAAACATTAAAAAAGAAGCGAAAAGCCTTAATAAATCGAGATACACATAATAGAATGACTACTGTTCCCACCATTAAGCAAGAAAATATAAGAAACGTCGTTAGAATTCATTGCTCGGTAGACATAGGTAGACAACAAATATGAAATAAGAAATATTAACGGGCAATAAATGAAAAACTTAAAATTTTATGTCACTTTTATGGGTCTAATTTTGTATTCAGAATGTCCAAATAACCTTACACAAGGAGTAATATTAAAATGCTAAGCAATTGAAAATATTTAGACAGAAATGCAGCTAAACACGTAAGAATGTCGTCAGACTGTTTCAGTCAACCATTTTTCAGAATTTTCATATATTTTATCGAAATAGTCCTTGCTGAGCGGTTGTCTATTCTTCTCTCATAAATTTAGTCAAATAGTAAAGGAACACATATGCACAAATGCGTATGTAGGTGTATATATGTATTAAATTTTGTAAGGAAAAAGTTCAAAGTGACTTCGAAATTTCGGCATTAGTAAGGCTGAAAGTTCGAAGTCACTGTTAACAGGTGCTATGGGTTATTTCTCTTGGGTGTTTAAAAATAGCTATATGAGGTAGATATAAAGATCCCTTCCAGGGGCAGTATTATCGATTTTTTTCAACAATCTAAGTATGTCACGAGGTTTCCAGACATGAATTCTACTCACGTGTCAAGTTTCATCAAAATCAATAAAACGATGTAGGAGGAGTTAGCTAACAACACTACAAACACACACCGATTTTCCACATATGTAGTATATATATATATATATATATATATATATATATATATATATATATATATATATATATATATATATATATATATATATATATATATATATATATATATATATTTATATATTTATATTTATATTTATATTTATATTTATATTCTTTTATTCTTTTATGTTTTTATTTGTTTCAGTCATTTTGACTGCAGCCATACTGGAGCACCGCCTTTAGTCGAACAAATCGACCCGAGGACTTATTCTTTGTAAGCCTAGTACTTATTCTATCGGTCATTTTTGCCGAACCGCTAGGTGACGGGGACGTAAATACACCAAC
>NC_142930.1:54720253-54730253 GCF_046866305.1 Octopus bimaculoides | reverse complement strand
ATATATATATATATATATGTATGTGTGTATATATGTTTTTGTGTCTGTGTTTGTCCCCCCCACCATCGCTTGACAACTGATGCTGGTGTGTTTACGTCCCCGTAACTTAGCGGTTCGGAAAAAGATTTCGATAGAATAAGTACTAGGCTTACAAAGAATAAGTCCTGGGGTCGATTTGCTCGACTAAAGCAGGTGCTCCAGCATAGCCACAGTCACATGACTGAAACAAATAAAAGAGTATATATATATATATATATATATATATATATATATTAGTTTGAAAATAGGACAAAAATCTTTTACAAGAATTTTATGAATTTATTTTACACACTAGCTTCCTGATAAAATTCTTGTAAAAGATTTTTTATCCTATTTTAAATTTATTAATCATATATATATATATATATATATATATATATATATATATATATATATATATATATAAAATATTCAGAACGTAACAATAGAAACATCAACATGTATATATTTGTCTCAGGATCGCCATTGGAGACTTACCGTATTTAGACAATTTGTTTGCATATTTCTCGATGCTTCTATCGTTACGATTTAAATGTAAACAAACTTGCCTTTTTGCTTGTAAGATTATAGCGTCTAACGTGGACGGACGATTGGCAGATTACTTTGCTGTGAAAGATCACTACTGCATGAGTTACAATACCTCACTTACCTTTCGTTCCATATATTGATTGCCTTCTCATCCAATTCAAATAACAAGATGTTCAGCCTTTAGTTATTCTCTCTTCAACCTTAAAATTCCATGTTTTCCACTGTCAATACTTCTCTTCCAGGCTCGAAACAGCTTTCTGATGGGACAGTTGCTTTTGTCTTTTTCATTTTCCTTAATTTTCTGTCTCTGTATAACAATGACCTGCCAATTCCACACAGCTCCTAATTGCTTCTCACCCTTGCAAGAAGACGGGATTGTACAGCTTGGAATCATCCGCTCTGTAACTGAGGGCGAAGTGATCTTCTCCAGCGCCTCAACAAGTCGTGGTATTGAACTATGGCACCTGTTGTTGGTATAGTTACTGGTCTGCTGCTGTTTTCTGTTCTCTTTCTCCCTCTCTCTCCTTTTTCCCTCACTCACTCACTCACTCACTCATTCACTCATCCCTGCCTATCTGTCTGTCTGTCTCTCTCTCATTCTAGCTCTTCGGTGCAAAAAACCAGCAAGTGACCTTCATCTTCAACAAGTGGGCTCTCTGCATTGTACCGCTCGTCTCATTGCTTGAGTTTCTCTGCCCATAATTAGAGCACAACTCCTAGATAGCTCTATGGTCTTGATGGAGTATAACAACTTGTTAGTCTATTCTAACCCCACCACCCAACCACCTGTTCCTCATCTAACCCACACCTGACAGGATCTGTTTATGCTCAGAATAATTTGTGGGACGTGGTACTTGCAAAAGTGTGTGTGAAGAACTCTATTGTTTTACCGTTGCTATTATTATTATTAAACGAGTCGACAAAATCAATTTCATTCGTATAATTTTCTTTTTCAAAATGTTACTATTTTCTTCAACAATATTTTTGACGATTTTCTCTTTTTTCCCCTGCTTACCGTCTTTAAAAAAGCATTTGTTTTGTGCAACAATTTTGAGGAGGCGTTTTTAAAAGCTGTAGCCATTTTATTTGCTTACAAGTGGTAGGAAGGAACAAACATTATCTCCTCATTTTTGTTAAAATCCAGACAAAGAAGAATGACGGTAAACAATTAAAATCTCGCTTTCTCTATTTAGAAATTGTGCATCAAAAATGTTCTTCCTCGTGTCTTCACCTGGTAGTAATCCACAGTCAGTGAGGACCAAAACGAAACACATCCAATCGTATCAAAACAATAACAACATATTCATCATCATCATCAGCAGCAGCAGCAGCAGTAGCCAAAGTAATTTTTTGCTTTATTTGCTACAACAGTATCGGGTGTGAGAGACATTATAAAGACAGTATACAATTTGTGTAGAGCTTACAAAAAAAAAAAAAAAGGGATAACGGGAAGGAAGGAGAAGAGAGGATATGGATATGAGATAAAGAAAATGTGAAGTGTGTGAACACAAGGATGATGCAGTCCTTCTGATACAGGAGAGCCTCCAGCTGGAGCCAATCAAGAAATACTACCGATCCAGAAGGCGGCGAGCTGGCAGAAACGTTAGCACGCCGGGCGAAATGCTTAGCGGTATTTCGTCTGCCGTTACGTTCTGAGTTCAAATTCCACCGAGGTTGACTTTGCCTTTCATCCTTTCGGGGTCGATAAATTAAGTACCAGTTACGCACTGGGGTTGATGTAATCGACTTAATCCCTTTGTCTGTCCTTATTTGTCCCCTCTATGTTTAGCCCCTTCTGAGCAATAAAGAAATAAGAAACATAACCGATCCAGCATCGCACTGATCGCCAAGGGCATAAGATCTCACTCAACTGTTGTTCTCCACTCTGCAAGCGTATCATTAAAGTAGTTCCATTTGTCTTTACCATTTTGGCCATAGTACCCACCTTTTGACAAATTCGTTGGTGGAGAGCTCTTCCCCCTCTCCATCTGCACTTAAAAAAGTTGATGTGGGCTTGTCCGAAGATGATGCCAGTCCTTAAATCCTTTTAGTTTTGTCCACCACACAAACTCTTTCGCGATAGCCACTAGACAGAAGAACACCGTCTATCCTGCTATGTCAAAGACGAGTAGCGGGCAATCTTCATTTTAAAATTAGCCTTGACCAACTATATGATTGAAAGTATTAAAATCAAAACCATTTCGTGTTTTCTTTTCAAGCATAATCTAAAGTCACCTTTCTGTTTCTTTGTTTTTTTTTAAGAGAGAATATGTGATTTGAAGGCGATTTGACTGCCGTTTTTAGCAGGTCATGCAACTGACTGTGTGATGAATACTTCGATTCGTAATAATTCTTTCTAATTTTGGCACAAGGCCAGCAGTTTTGAGTGGATGAGACAAGTCGATTACATCGGGTACGGCAAAGTTGACTTCAGCGGTATTTGAACTCAGAACGTAAAGAGACAGAAGTAAAGCCACTTAACACTTCGCCCGACGCGCTAATGATTCTACCAGTTTGCTGCCTTGCTTTGACTCGTAATAGCGGTTTCGAATTTTGGCACAAGGCCAGCAGTTACGAAGGCTGGGGTGAGTCGATTACATTAATCAATTGTATTCAACTGGTACTTATTTTTATCGACCCCTAAATGATGGAAAACAAATTCGACATCGGCCGAATTTGAGCTCAGTGCATTAAAAAAGACAGACGAAATGTCGTTAAGCATTTTGCCCTGCGTGCAAACGATTCTGCCAGCTCGTTGCCTTGCTTGACTTGTAATATTAACAGTTTGTTGTGTTTTGCCCAAAGTCAGCTCTGATCGAGCAAAGCTTTGAGCAAAGGCAATTCAGCTGTGGCCACCTCATCATTTTGTATATATGGTACGGTGTGATTTAAGAGAAAGGCATTTGGCTGTTTTTTTCTCACATAGGCACAAAGTCGGATATTTTCGATGAGAGATAAATCGGGTCATTTAATTCCAATACTTGACTGCTATTATATTTTATTCACCTCCTAAGGCAGCGAGCTGACGAGCACGCCGGTCAAAATGCTTAGCGGTATTTCGTCCGTCTTTATGTTCTGAGTTCAAATTCCGCCGAAGTCGACTTTGCCTTTCATCCTTTCGGGGGTCGATAAATTAAGTACCAGTGTTTCACTGGGGTCGATGTAATCGACTAGTCCTCTCCCCACAAATTTCAGGCCTTGTCCCTTTAGCAGAAGGGATATTTTATTTACGTCCCAAAATTTGGATGTACGAAAGGAAAAGTTGGCATCGGCGGGTTTTAAACCCAGAACTTAATGTGACATAACTAAACACCGTTAGACATTTTTGCCCACCCTCTACTCAATGTCATCCATCGCCTTTGTAATAATAACATCTTGTTGCGCTTTTTTACGCCTAAGAGAGAAAAACGTCTGTGTATACAAATCCTTGTGTTTATATACACCGGGTATAAATCACATTACCTGCAAAGAATGTTGAGTATTTATTACAATCGTACTTTAATAATGAGGAAAGGCAAAAGGTTGTGTATTTGTTTCGTTTTACTTTTTCTTCACAGGTGGGACGCATTGGTCAAAAGGCAATTGATCAGACTCACTGAATACGTGTATGTGTATGTGTGTGTGTGTGTGTGTGCATCTGTATCTATCTATCTATCTATCTATCTATCTATCTATCTATCTATCTATCTATCTATCTATCTATCTGTATTTATGTCGATGTTTGTCTTATTGAGTTTATTTCAAGATTTCTTGCCGATAGAGAAAGAACCAGTTTCCTTCATTGGAATCTCAACATCAACAAGAGAATATTTTTGTATGTATGTATGTATGTATGTATGTATGTATGTATGTATGTATGTATGTGCAGGTTTGTATGTTTTATGTCAGTATTCTCATGCATAGTTGCATATCTAGACATGCTCATAAAAATTTAGATGATAGACTTCTGGAAAGTTTTACAGATTTTTACAGTTCCAGTGATGGATTGGATCTGTAGTCTTCGAATTAGCTTTCTCCTTTCTGGTTTTGAGAAGCCTAACGTTCTAAAAGTGAAGTTTACGTCTTTTTTTAGGCGGAAGGATGCAATTTGTGGAAAATTTGATAGCTACTTCTAGTAAGTCGAGCGACTAGGTAGAAGTTCCTTTGTTGGCTCATATGGTATGGATATTGATGGTGGTGGTAGTGATGGTGGTGGTGGTGATGGTGGTGGTGGTGATGGTGGTGGTAGTGATGGTGGTGGTGGTGATGGTGGTGGTGGTGATGGTGGTGGTAGTGATGGTGGTGGTAGTGATGGTGGTGGTGGTGATGGTGGTGGTGGTGATGGTGGTGGTAGTGATGGTGGTGGTGGTGATGGTGGTGGTGGTGATGGTGGTGGTGGTGATGGTGGTGGTGGTGATGGTGGTGGTAGTGATGGTGGTGGTGGTGATGGTGGTGGTGGTGATGGTGGTGGTGGTGACGGTGGTGGTAGTGATGGTGGTGGTGGTGATGGTGGTGGTAGTGATGGTGGTGGTGGTGATGGTGGTGGTAGTGATGGTGGTGGTGGTGATGGTGGTGGTAGTGATGGTGGTGGTAGTGATGGTGGTGGTGGTGATGGTGGTGGTGGTGATGGTGGTGGTGGTGACGGTGGTGGTAGTGATGGTGGTGGTGGTGATGGTGGTGGTAGTGATGGTGGTAGTAGTGATGGTGGTGGTAGTGATGGTGGTGGTGGTGATGGTGGTGGTGGTGATGGTGGTGGTAGTGATGGTGGTGGTGGTGATGGTGGTGGTAGTGATGGTGGTAGTAGTGATGGTGGTGGTAGTGATGGTGGTGGTGGTGATGGTGGTGGTAGTGATGGTGGTGGTGGTGATGGTGGTGGTGGTGATGGTGGTGGTAGTGATGGTGGTGGTGGTGATGGTGGTGGTAGTGATGGTGGTAGTAGTGATGGTGGTGGTGGTGATGGTGGTGGTGGTGATGGTGGTGGTAGTGATGGTGGTGGTGGTGATGGTGGTGGTAGTGATGGTGGTGGTAGTGATGGTGGTGGTGGTGATGGTGGTGGTGGTGATGGTGGTGGTGGTGATGGTGGTGGTGGTGATGGTGGTGGTAGTGATGGTGGTGGTGGTGATGGTGGTGGTGGTGATGGTGGTGGTGGTGATGGTGGTGGTAGTGATGGTGGTGGTGGTGATGGTGGTGGTGGTGATGGTGGTGGTAGTGATGGTGGTGGTGGTGATGGTGGTGGTGGTGATGGTGGTGGTAGTGATGGTGGTGGTAGTGATGGTGGTGGTGGTGATGGTGGTGGTGGTGGTGGTGATGGTGGTGGTAGTGATGGTGGTGGTGGTGATGGTGGTGGTGGTGATGGTGGTGGTAGTGATGGTGGTGGTGGTGATGGTGGTGGTGGTGATGGTGGTGGTAGTGATGGTGGTGGTGGTGATGGTGGTGGTAGTGATGGTGGTGGTAGTGATGGTGGTGGTAGTGATGGTGGTGGTAGTGATGGTAGTGTTGGTTGGTCTGATTTGCAAAACAACGACAGATGTAACGCTACCGATAAAGGTGGTTACAATGATGATGATGATGATGATGATGATGATGACGATGATGATGACGATGATGGTGACGATGATGATGATGATGATGATGATGATGATGATGATGATGATGATGATGACGATGATGATGATGATGATGGTGTTGGTGTTGGTGGTATTGGTGACGTTGATGATGGCTTGGGATTACACGGAACAACATGACGTGTGCGTAGGAAACATAGAGCAACACGTCCCCTCCGCCTCCTCTTCCTTTTTCTTTACTACTTTCCTGAGTTTTTTTTAAAAAAAAAACAGTAAAGAAAAGAAAAATGCTTATAGATTAAATTTATGTCGGCATGTGCCGTTTCCAATAATAGATTTCTTATAATGTCTAGGGAGAAAAAAACACTTGCGAGTTTTTCTTTTTCCATTTGATACGTTTTATTGTTGTTGTTGTTGTTGTTGTTGTTGTTGCTCTTCTTCTTCTTCTTCTTCTTCTTCTTCTTCTTCTTCTTCTTCTTCAAATTGCCATATGTTTATTTGTTTTATTTATATTTATTGTTTATTGTATTTTACTATTTCACAAACTTCTCAGAGTGGTGGCTGGCACAATCATTAGTGCGCCAGCAAAAACAAAACAAAACATCGCAGGCGCAGGCGTGGCTGTGTGGTAAGAAGCTTGCTTCCCTACCACATGGTTCCGGGTTCAGTCCAGCTGGCACATAAGGCCTCCACGCTCGTTTTCCATTTATCCTGTTGTTTTGCAAATTTTCTTCCCGCATTCCATGATGACCATCAAGCTTGATTCCTTTCCTTTTCCACTGTCCTTCTCAATGTGCTTTTTGGTCTATCAATTTTTCTCTTCCCCTCAGGTTGTCAAGTCAAGGCAATCATGCAATGATGATTGGATTCCTTTCTCAATACATGTCCAATCCAATTCTATCTCTTCCTTTTTACTTCTTGGCTTATCTTGGGAACTTGCATTATTTTGTTGAGTTCATCCATTGATATGATGTTTGGCCACCCTATCTGCATTACTTTCCTCGGGCCTTTGTACTGAAAAGAATCCAGTTTTCTCTCATCACTATTGTTCATTTTCCAAGTTTCACAGCCATATAGAAGTGCAGGTCTTACCAGCGTTTTGTAGAGTTTGATTTTTGTATCCCTTTCAAACTGCTTTGATCGCCATATTTTGTCCAATTTGATAAAAGCATTTCAATCTCTATTGATTCTACTTATCATATCTTTCTTTCCACCACCTTCTTTACTGGTAATTGTACCTAGATAGGTGAACTCATCTACTTCTTCATTGTCCTTTTCATCTATTTGAATAGAGTCAGTCTTCTTGTTGCTAAATCACAAGGTCTTAGTCTTCTTCTCATTGATCTTTAATCCCTTTGTAAGACTTGACATTTTGTTAGTGTTCTATTGTATCTGTGATTGGCTGGAAGACAGTAAAGTAATATCGTCAGCATAGTCCAGGTCTTCAAGGCATGACGTCATTTGCCATCTTATCCCAGTGTTGTTATTCATGGTGGTCTTCATCACCCAATCTATGACGAGTAGAAACAAGAATCCAGACATAACGGCAGCCTTGTTTTACGCCTGTCTTTACTTGGAATCGTTCTGCCATTTCACCGTCATCCAGTACTGCACATTCACCATCTTTGTAATTTAATTTGACTATGTTGATAATTTTGCTTGGTATGCTATACTGCCTCATTATCTCCCATAAACTGTCCCTATGAACTGAATCAAAAGCTTTTTTTTTTAAATCGATGAAGTTTATATACAATGAAGATTGTCATTCTAAGCACTATTCAATAATATTTCTCAAGATGAATATTTGTTTGGTGATATTTTTACCTTCGCGGAAGCCTGCTTGTTCAGGTCTGAGCTTCTTATCAATACCGTTTTGGATCCTATTAGTCATGATTTTTCCTAGCACTTTACTTGCTATAGGTAGAAGTTTCCCCTCCAGTTTCCACATTCAGATAGATCTCATTTCTTTGGTAACTTGAAAACCAGTCATTTCTTTAAGTCACGTGGTATTTTATCTTGATCCCAAATATCATTTATGATACTGTGCAGTTAGTCTGTAGATGTTTCAATGTCTGCCTTCAATAACTCTGGCTATCTAAAAGTCTGCAAAGAAGCATGGACGTTTAAGAGAAACTTATGAAAATGCTTTCGATACAGAATTGTGGTTTTGTGTCTATGTAGCAACAATTTTATTATTACGTTTGCGAAAGGGAGTGAGCTGGACGAGTGATACGTTACTTCGCCGGACGAAATACTTAGCAGCATCTCTTCTATTTCTTTATGTTGTGAGTTCAAATTTCGACCGAGGTCGACTTTGCTTTCTATTCTTTCGGGAACAATATAAAGAAAAAATAAGAAGCAATCAAGCACTGCGGTCGATGTAATCAACTACTCTTCCCATAAAAGAGCTGTTTTGTGGCAAAATGAGAGAGAATTAGAATTATTCTTTTCTACTCTAGGCACAAGGCCCGAAATTTTGGGGCAGGAGGCCAGTCTATTAGATCGACCCCAGTACATAACTGGTGCTTTATTTATCGACCCCGAAAGAATGGATGGCAAAGTCGGCCTCGGCGGAATTTGAACTCAGAACATAAAGACAGATGAAATACCGCTAAGTACTTCGTCCGGCGTGCTAACGTTTCTGCTAGCTCACCGCCTTAGAGAATTAGAATTATTACATTAGAGGTGACGAGCTGGCAGAATCGTTATCACATAGACAGCGAGTTGGCAGAATCGTTAATACGTCAGGCAAAATGCTTAGCGGTATTTTGTCTGCCGTTACGTTCTGAGTTCAAATTCCGCCGAGGTCGACTTTGCCTTTCATCCTTTCGGGTTCGATAAATTAAGTACCAGTTACGCACTGGAGTCGATATAATCGACTTAATCCCTTTGTCTGTCCTTGTTTGTCCCCTCTATGTTTAGCCCCTTGTGGGCAATAAAGAAATAAGAATCGTTATCCCGTAGGACGAAATGCCAAGATATATTTCTTAAAGAGTTCTCGTGCTTGGCTTGTTACTATGGAAACAGGCATGAATATGTCTGTGGTTTACGATTGGCTACAATTACCCAAAATTTGCAAACTTTAAAAACTATTAACTCCTTATTTATTGATTTATGGCGAAAATGAATTTCAAGGCATTGATTAACATGTAAAACTTACACCGAATATGAAATCAATTCGAACAGAAATTGAAGAGATTGAAAATTGGCAACCAAACAAAAGAAGAGTTCAAATCGCGCCCAGGTCAGTTTCACTTTTCGTCCTTTCGGGGTCGATAAAATAAGCAGCAGCTGAGCACTGGAGTTGATGTAATCGACTTCCCCTCCCTTCGAAATTACTGGCCTTGTGCCAAAATTAGAAAGAATTATTACATTTGGGAAGAATCAGTCGGTAGAGATCTTTGCTGGTTATGGTATGGAATCTAAATTGGTAATACTAGTTCTGGTTTCAAACCAGATCAAGGAATATTCAGGGGACAATTATACCAAATTTCTAACTCATTTCTTTTACTGAAGTCAGCAAGGCACCTAATAGATAAATAAATAAATAAAGAAAGAAAGAAAGAAGGAATTTAAGAAACTGTTGTTGCGGTGTATGCTGTTGCTGCAGTTCTTCTTGCTTAAAAGAAAAAGAAAAAAATGTTCACAAGTATTAGCAGCCTCCAACCAACACGCAACTAGCACCACTATCCATCCCACTACCCTATCACATACGTGTGGCGACCGCCTTGTCAAACGCTTTGTGCGCAAACCTTACATCCGTTAGTCTCAAGTCACACACGTATACACACACATATCTATCTATCTATCTATCTATCTATCTATCTATCTATCTATAGTTATATTTATATTTATATTTATATATACGCGCACACAACACACACACACAC
>NC_142930.1:54712753-54717753 GCF_046866305.1 Octopus bimaculoides | reverse complement strand
TTGAGCGAGAAATTGTGAATGAAAAGTGTTGCAGCAAAATGTGTGCCTTGCTTGGTCACAGAAGATCAAAAGCAGTCGTGACTGAATGCATGTCATGAACTAAAGGAATAGTTGGAAGTTGATCCGGACCTTTTTTCGAAGGTCATCACTGGTGACGAAAGCTATGGAATTTGCAGATGTGGAAGAGGTGAAAAAAGAAAAAAAAAACAAAAAAAGGACGGGGGCATTAAAAGGCATCAGTTCGCAAGAGTTCCAGCACTGCTTCGAATAGTGGAAAACGCTCCAAGACCGATGCATTGCTTCAAACGGGGAATACTTTGAAGGCGATAAAAGTGTAAACATATAAAATTAAGTGAATAAAATAGTATTGCAAAATTCTAGTTTCTTTCGGGTATCTCCTCGTATATATGTATATATGTATGTATGTATGTATGTATGTATGTATGTCGGTGAGCAGGAAAAATCGTTAGTAATTCGGACAAAAATGCTTCGCGTCAATTCTTCCGTCTCTTTGCGTTCTGAGTTCAAATCTCTCCCAAGGTCAACTTTGTTTGACTTTCAACCCTCCAATGGAGTGCTTGAATGATAGAGGTACGAAATCAGCTAAATCTGAGGAACAAGGCAAAGAGAGTAGACAGTATGTTCATGAGCCAGAGGCTGGAATATGTATGTTAGTGACTGAATTCCAGTTTGTCAACAGGTTCCTTCGCTACATGTAATCTTAGATATTGTGTCTGAAGCAGCAATGCTGGTTCAGATATGGAAGTAATACTCTATTATTGGATTCAATGAGCCTTGTAGAGTGTCAGTAACTTTTGGGGGCAGAAAAATTTCTGGGCCTGAAGAGAAGGTCCAGTCTTTGAGATGCGGTCCTTGCTATGCTAAGAATGTGCTTTCGCTTTGTGCCTTTCAGGAATAAACTGTTATACTGTTTTATGTTTGAAATTCATAAGCCCCATTTGAAATAGGTTTTAAACAATATTTATCGAGGATCTTTTTTAAAACGGAGGCCACATTTTTCATTAATGTTTTACGTAGTGTTTTTGGTACCGAAAGACTTTCAAACTTCGTATACTTATCTATTTTGTGTTATAGAACAGAAAAATATTTTTGTATTCGAATTTATTTCATGTAAAAAATTGTCTTATTTCGATAATTTCAACCAATCACTGACAAGTATTCAGTTGTTTATATTTACTCCTTTGGCTGATTAAGCCATAGCTTCGTTTATTTGCTTTTTTCATTTTAAATTTGCTTTTTTCATCTTAAATTTGCTTTTTTCATTTTCTTTTTTTTTCCTTCGTTTTATTTGCTTTTTTCTTTTTAAATTTGCTGTTTTTACCCTAACCCTAACCCTATCACCGATAGAATTGTTTCAGAATCGTTTGTTTATGTAGTCGGCACTTAATGTATATCGGCTGAATGGACGTCAGTGATTGGTTGAAATTACAGAAATACGACAACTTTAACATGGAATAACTTAGGGATTTCTTTTTTTTTAAGAAGACTAAGAGAAAAAGATGTTTTATATGACACATTCTACCAGTGTTCCAAGTTTCAAAGTGTTTCGTTAATGAAAAATGTGGCCCCCGTTTTAAAAAAGATCCTTTATCGATGATTTAATCAATAATTACTAGTAGTGTTCAACTAAAAAATCAATATTTCTGATCGTCATAAAAAAGATAGTTGGTTTCTTTAAGCCCCACATTCAGCGATTTGATGACAAAATATGGCTGTTGCTCGATAAACACACATATATGTTGTACTTTCATTGTTAGTGAGTTGATTGAGCTTATTTCCTGGTTCCTATAATTAGAAAGGTAAATTATGGGAAAAAAGGTTTTGCTAATTTATTTCGTAAGGTATCTAATTTAGAACTAAATAATTGTGCATTAAGAAAATTTAGCACACCGCTTCAGGTCATGCTTGCTACAAGCTGTCTACAGGGCTTGTTTATATTCCAGCTACCTGTACGGTCGTATGAGAGTTATTGTCAAGTGGCTGCTCCCAGTGCACTTCACTCGTCTCTGTGAAGATCAGCGGTGCACTCACGAGGAAAGTTGTATATGTGAAAAAAGAGTCAATATAAACGGGAGTTTCCTCACTACATGACTTTAACATTCAGCAACTGTTAATATTGCTAAGTTGTTCTTGGTAACAAAATTTCTTTTAATAAGATTGTCTTGATTGTATTGTTTCCCAAATATTTTTTCTTTTTCTTTTTCAGAAATTTAAAATGTTGTCAGTTTATGTCTGACGTCTATCTTTAAAAATTCTTTTGTTTTTTTTACCTTCGTCGTAACCATATTTTAAAAATCCTATACCTTTGATTGTAAGGAGAACGACAGAGGTTAAAGAAACTCTTCAAAAAAGAAGAGTGAACTCGAAACAAAGAGCAACAAAAACATGCGAGGAAGATCTACTTCTACGAGAAAATGTTGTGGGGTTCAGTTGTGTAATAGGGAAACAAAGACGTTAGACGTGTATAACAGAGCATCTTGAGAATTTCTATGCGAAATATTTTCAGGATACTCCTTTAGACATATGAGCTACAGTGTATATATACAGAGGTACATTCTAGTAGTTTTGAGGGGGTTTGTAGGGGAAGCAGTTATAACTGTCCTAGATTATTTCAATTTTAATATATCATTACTAAACATATAAAATGCTGACCTGCCTACTCTTGTTATTCTAGATTGGAAGAAACGGCTGTAAAAGCACTTTGAACACACCCCGCTAAACACTGCTTGTCACAGCTGACAAATTAGTTTGCAGAATGCAGTCGGGGCGTGAAGACAATTTGGAAGCACGCTATGTATCAAAGAGTTATGTTAAACTGAGCAAAAATGCTACAGAAAGTTATGAAATGCTCTAGACTGCATATGGAATAACTTGTATGAGCCGATCATTTGTTTTTCACTGGTAAAAAAGGCTAGGCGAAACAAGTCCGACAGGAAGCTCATGATAATATCGTTTTCGACAGCAAGGGCATCATTTAAATCCCATGGGTTCTCTCTGGCTAGAATGTCAACTTTGTGGAGTATTTTGTGGAGGTTTTGAGGGAGTTCAGGAAGAGATTTCATAGCAAAAGTCCTGAGCACTTGTACTAGGATAATGCATCAGCCCACAGTTTCACCCTAGTAGCCAACTACTTAACAGAGATGGACGTCAAAATTCTTCCTCACCATCCCTACAGTCCAGACTTTGCTCCCTGAGAAATTTGGTTGTTTCGCAAGCTGATGGAGAAAATGAAGAAGGCTGTGACAAGGGTTCCGGACACCTTCACTTTGGAGGACATCCATGAGTTTTTTAATTGAACAAAAACAATACTAACACTGATGATACAGAGACAGATACATGTAAAGACACGTTACTGCTTTAACCTCCCCTAAAGACTTTCCTCCTCTGACGAACACATTGCCAAATATTATGATGGTAGGTGAAGGAAAGAAAGAAAATAAATGCTGGTCATGAAAAACCTTTAAGCAGGCAGATTTGATGAGGCGCCAGAATACCCACAGAACCACCACCACTACCACGACAAGGGCAACAACAAATTACTCTACAACTACCACATCAAAAACAAAAATGAAAACAACAAGATACAACAACCCTCCAAAAATCTCAACAATGAACAAGGAGAACTTTAAACAGAAAAGATGCATAGAAGGAACCTCGGAGTGTTTAAAAACAAGCAGCCTACCTTCGATTTAAGGCCACTCTCAGCTTATATATGTATATCTACATAGTATATTTACAGTATAAAAGTATATTTACTCCTCATTCTAGTTCTTGCTATCACTAAAATATAACATCAGTGCAGTGGTGACAAAATACCTTGTGGTAATTGGTTACGCCTCTTTATGTTTTGAGTTCAAATCTCATACAGGACGGCATTGCCTTTCCCTCTTCTGAGGTTCATCAAATAATTACCAATCAGCAAGTACTAGGTGTCGATATCAGCAAGTAAAAGTTATTGAAGGTGGTGCCCTAGTATGACCGCTATCCAATTAATGAATCTAGTGAATGTGTAAAAAAAAAAAGTAATCTATTTAAAAGTAAAGTTAGTACATATATATATTCTAATAGTGATAATTTTCGTCAAAAGCTACTCTGTAAGACACCATCATCAACAAACAACTCTCTGGTGGCTCTAACATTCTAAATGTTACAGATATACGGCCATGTTTATGGCAGAGCGACCTCAACGGAGTCTCTGTATGTATTCTTACGAATACACCAAACGAAAACATCCACGAACGAAAGAACAAGCCTATCCAAGGTCGAATGATTTGCTGGACAACATCTCACTGCCGTCTTGAAACAGGAAGAACTTTTGTATAATCTAGTTCTGGGAACACGATTGGTGAGAAAGGCAATCAGAGTCAGCTCAATCAGAGTAGACTTTTCATCAGACATGGCTGTGCAGTTAAGAAGTGCGCTTTGCAACCACGTGGTTTCGGGTTCAGTCCCAAAGTGCAGTAACTTGGGCAGGTGTCTTCTGCTATAGATCAGAGCCGACCGAACCAATGCCTTGCGTGTGAATTTGTTAGATGAAAACTTTGTGGAAGCCCGTTGTATACGTGTGTGTGTGTGTGTGTGTGTGTGTGTGTGTGTGTCCAATTAAGTATCAAGCTCTTCACTATTTTTCTTTCTCAGTGAACTAACATCATACAGACCAATCACCCCCCTATACAGAGCCTCAAAAACTCTAGAAAGGCTTATCCTTAACATGGCTAACACAAACACATACACACACACACACACACACACACACACACACACACACACACACAACACGTATTTAGACCATTGTATTCAACCATCACACTACTCAGAAGTCTGAACCAGAAAATACTTAACCACTTCAATCACAAAAAACCTACGATGCGGCCATTCTCACTGCCATCGACATCAACAAAGTCTCGAATTTTATCTTTTCTATATGAAATACTCAATATCCATTCATTTAAGAACCTGCTCAAAATGTTGGCGAACAA